>NC_054558.1:3930030-4010030 GCF_017654505.1 Polyodon spathula | reverse complement strand
GCTTTTAATAATTAATATTGGATATTAATACAACTACTGATATGTTAATTGTTCTGATTGACAACAAAAGCCATCAGCGCAACTTCTTCCAGTAATATCAAAGAATGAGCAGTACGTAACTGAAACGTCATAGTTACATGTTTGTGAAGAACAAAAGGTTTTCAGCACATCAATAAGGGGGCCAGTGATAATGCTGCTATGCGAGAGCTGGTTTTAAAGAACGTGTTATCACTCATTTTGCATGGGTTGCTGATGTTTTCAACAGGAATCTTAATAATGATGCACTCAGCAACAGAGTAAGCAATGCATATGGCACCGTAGAAGGGTTTCAGGTCATTTTCCATCAATGTAAACCTGTGCTGCCTGATTTCCTGGCAGCACAGCAGAACAGCATGCCGAGCACATGGAACTGCCCTCCCTGAATCGCAGCCATTCTCAATCACAATGCAGCAGAATCAGCTCTGACCGCAGGCTGGCTCCAGAGTGCTGCAGTGAGTTGCATAGTGAATCTAAAGAGGGCAAGCTGGGCTACATCCAGCCAGGCTTGTACACAGCGTATCGACTCCTCCACAGAAAACAGGCCCTGAGAATAGTTATCTCCTGGAGTGTCTACACACAAACTGAGCATCACTAAGAGGGGGTTCGTTTTCAATGTATTTTATTGTCATGCAGTGTATGCACTTTCATCCAAGGCATTTATGAATTAACTCCATAGCTAAATAAGTATTTATAGTTTTTTGACCCATGTGAACTAGTAAGAGTATAGAGCATTTTGTACAGGTGAGGGAGTGTATCTGCATTCCAGAAATGATAGGGCACATAGACATTGGGCTTCCAAAGAGAGGTTGATGCCCACAGTTCCATAACATTGTGGTATACATTTTAGCTTCACTGCGGGTGAAGTTGAGGGCAGGTTACTAGATTGGCATGGTTAAAAAAAAAAAAGGGGGGGGGTTGATGAATTAAATCACTCCAATCATTTGGTTTTTCCCTCAACGAGCCTATGTAAACCTACCTCTTGTGTGCCCATCGGGAAAATATTCCAGTTTCATCCTGTGGAAAGTGTGATCGGTTTATGCATAGAAACATTGTGAATATGTTCAGTTTGTGTGTTGCTGTTGCGGGAGCCTTTTCCAATCAGTGAATCAATAACGACAGCAGGGTTAGGATTTCTACTGCTGGGAAATCAGCATCCCATTTGCATGCCTGCAGTATTTTGTGTGTGCTGTAGATGCCCATACAGCACAGAAGGTCTTCTGGGTTTAGATGACCTGTCTGTAAATTAGTTAATAGTATTGTATTGGACCTTTAGTCAATACCCAGTGGTCACTGATACCAGTGTGATAAAAGCATCAGAAATGTATTGGTATCACACGAGTTGTGTTGGGCAATGGGTTATATCACAAAGAGTGAAACACGTGGTCAAATGATGTAGTTTAGAGAGGTCAAATAACTTCTATAGTAGCAAGCCACTTGCATCAAAGAGACTTTCTCACCTCTTTAAAATGTGTTGTACTAAACTGGGTTCAAGTCACTCATACACTTGATATTTTCAATAATAGTACATTTGGTTTGTAACCAATGTTATCACCACGTGTTATGACTACTTTTATGCGTGTCTGTTGCATAACATAGACTTCACAAAGGTGTTACGAATCTAATATAAAATGTCCAAATAAAGCTAATATATTATTACTCTGTTCCCTGCTCCTTCTTTAAGAAGGTCGGTTTTGAAAGTTAAAAGATTCTTAATCTTCTAAGTGTCTGGTTCAGTTTTATTGCCAGTCCTGAGTATCTGTGCAGTCATGGAGATTTACGAGAGTCGCATTGCTCGCAGATCACTTTTGGGCAGACAGGAACGGAAGTCTGGGAAGGTCATGGAACAGCATCAGGGCACTGTGTTGATTCACAGACAGCCTCTCTGACAAGACAAGAGCACTAGCATTGAGCATTCTGCTCTGATAAAATAATGCTGCTGCTTAGCGCTCTGCATGGGGACACAGTGCTGAAGAGAATTCTTGCTTTAAGTGCTTCGGTTGAGGGAATCTTGTCCGTGTTCTTAGAACTGTATGCCTCTGATAGAACTGATACCATAAAGTTTCAATAGTTTACTGTTTGACTGAAATATAATAAAAACTATAATAACTATCTGTCATCAGTAATTAGGACCATAATATAGAAATACATTTTTCAATACAAGTGAAATAAAGTCAAGGAACCTCGTTCACTCACTAGAATACGGTCTGGGTAAATGAAGTATATGTGCAAGTCAAGTACCAAGTCAGATCAATGTTTTGGTGCCCTGCGTCTTCATCAGGATTCAAAAGACATAGAAATGAGTACAAGTGAATGAAAGCAGCCACAGATGCTCAATAAATTTGGTGACCCGTCACATTTGCATTGCAAGCCGCTAATCCAACACAAGCACTTAGTAAATGTTTCTGTGAAGCTGAATGCCTTGCTCTAACCTAGGAGAAGCTCCGGAGGAGGTGGATTGTAAGCGACAAAGCAGCTGACTGTTGTTTACAAAGTCTTGCCATGGTAAGAGCACAGCTTTCAAAAGCAGCTCTAGAATAGTCTCAAAAAAATGCAATTACCGATGCAGTATTCCAGAAGTTTATGGTTAATGACGCGTATCAGAAATTGATCCATTTAAAAGGAGACAAACCCATACATTTATAAAGGTTTGATCAATATCCTTTCGGCATTGTTGGCTCTCAGAGGTGCTTGCAATGCAAGTAGCCCTGAGCGCAGATGGACAGCTTGTAATGGTTTTCAATCTCATTTCCCTCTTGCTTTGTCTGAGGGCTTTTAAAGTATTGCAATCTCATCACTGGTGCTGGAACGGATGGAAGTTTTTAAAGGAAGGGTGGCTGACCACTTTATATAACGCGTCGACCCATGCAGTGTGATCTTTCTTACCAAGGTGTTATTAGAGTCTGATGTTTTTCAATTCAAAAGAGTCCATTTCTGATAGATGACGATTTTCATTTCTTACTTTCAAAAATGTTCTTTTGCACAGTTCTCTTTGTGTGCAGAATGTACTACAAAATTTACCAACTGGACTCCATCTTAAACAGAGGTGGATAATATTATGCAGGGGGCACACATTTTGTTTTAGTGACACTATGTGTCTGAGAGGTTTAAAGCTGCAGTTTTTAGAAATTAAAATAGTGCTGTAGTGGAAATTAGGAATTGCCCTTACTAGAAATATTGGAATGGTCTTTGAAAACAATAATATAATTACAGTACATTGTCTGTTAGGTAAAAAAAAAATTGAATAGGATTCTAGCTCTGATCAGCATTGGTTTTACCCAGGCCGAAGCTGCTGGTACAGCATTGAGGCAGGTCCAAACACTTCCATGCTGGTTCAATCTGGTAAATGTCGTGGAGTTATAAAACAGGGCTTGAGATACTTTTAAACCTATCCTCTGTCCTCTTATTAGAACTAGCACTAGCATCACTGCTCCACCTCGTCTGAAGACCTTTCTTTGCTTGTATTTTATACTTCAATTTGAAATGTGAAGACACCTCAACGTCAACACTGTAGATGAAAAGGTGCTGTTTATTCCTTAGACCTGACCACTTCATTGGATGCTGTACTGTAGTTCAAACTCAAAACCAAAAAAATTGTGATCATGTTCCCAAAATATAAACCATTTCTAGGTTCTAGGTCCAAATTACCCAATCTGTGACCCCTTCATTGCAACCAGGGTTTTTTTTTTCTACTTCATCAAACTGCAGACAAGCACACTGTCCTCAAATGTCCGCGCTGATAAACTGCCACCAACTTGCCTGAAGACATTTATTTGAATAAATTGGTGACAACACAAATCTCAACTCTGGTTAACTGCTGCTGTGTATTCTTGCCTTCACAGTTCTACTGGGAGTACCAGTGGCCAGGCACACTTGCTCTTTTAAATTCCACTTGGGTAACACAAAGACAAGGGTATCTCTACTGCTTACTGTTGCAATGAAATGTGCATTAACGCAAATCCCTTGAGAAGCCTATTCATTTTCTGAGAGGAGAGCAAACACATTTAATTTTCTACCATCACAATGTCCTACCTGTCATTTACTTTTGAATGAGGAATCTGCAAGTTTAATCTGCTGATGTACATGGATCAGGTTCGAAAATAGCATACGGGCTGACAGCCTGCTCTTTTAGAGGAGAAAACAATGTAATACAGTGTGTCAAGAATAGACATTTACTTTATATAAACCCAAAAGGATAATGGTTTGTTATCATGTAATGGTTCACATATAGTCAGATCTGAAGTGATAACATTTTGGCAATGTCCTGTTGTGTTTAATATACTGTACATTTTTTATGAGAAGCTAGCTTATTCGTTTTGACATATACTTCCTTGACAGTTTCAGAGCCCAGATACAAAACAAGAAAATAATATTTTTAATGCCGCAGATTCATTTTAACTATGGGTAGGCAATAAAACTCCTGTTGCATAACAATATGAACAAATGCAGGTCTTACTGTGAATTTAAACAAGTTATGATAATTAAAATCAATGTTCGTTTCCTTTGAAAGCCATAGCAACATTATTTCATAATGCTATTCAGGTATGTACAGCTATGGCCAAAAGTTTTGCATCGCCCTACAGAATTAATTAATTTGGCTTCATAAAGTCGAATGAAACCTGCTGAATAATGTTATATTTAATTACATACCACTTTGTAGTTTTCCATATACTTAACGAAAAACTGACAACAAAATTAAAGAGGTGCCATTTAAGAAGTCGGTTACTGTACGACTACACCGTGTAACAAATTTTTTTTTTTTTTGTTCCTGGGTAGTAAGGTACTAATTGCTTATGCCTCAAAAGTAAAGAAAATGGCTATTATTCCCTGCAAACTTTGCTTTTGTGACCAGGACAGTGATATTTTGGAATTTACCTATTTCCAATGAGAAAACGGGCAAATTTGTGTCTTTTCGTTCACATAGTCAGAAAAAAACAACATATGAATCCAAATTAACATGTGTTTATACTAAAGTAATACAAAAATGACTACAAAAGAGTTAGAAGTGAATGGTTTTTCGAGATTTACGATTATACTGCACAGGGTCAGAAAAAAACAGGTTCCTAATTTTATCCCTGTCTTTTTTCCCTGAGGGGGGCTGTTGAGCTGTGCTGTCCACCATTCAGCTCTGTTTAGCTGTCCCGCAGTCCCGCTGAGAGCTTTCAAGCAGAACAAGGTTTTGGTGGGCATTGAATAATGCAGAACCCTCACTCCGAATTCAAGTGGGTGGCAGACAGCAGTGCTCAGCTAATCCTAGAGTCTGCACAGAGCAGCTTTAAAAGGAATTGTACAGACTCTGACCCACCCTTGCACAAGTGTCTCATATCTTAAAAGAAGCAGGAGATCAGTGCTTTGAGCGTTAGGCTGCAGTGTAGAGGCTCGGGGGTTATCGATTTGGAGAATCATTTGGAGTTATTTCTATATGGTTCTCAGTCCTTAACCCTATTGCTGTCTGCTGATGCCTACAGGACATCTTTTTTTGTGGTTTCTTTTAACTCTATGTGGCATGCATAATTGTACGCCAAGGCACTGATGATCATTTTTGACTGTTTACATATAGTAAGGGTGGTTTTTACATGGGGAATACATGCTTATGGAAATAAAAATAAATAAATCATAACCTATATTTAAATCTGTTTTCGTCAGTCATAAAAAAGGAAGTGACTGCAAGAGGGGATCAATAGAGTTTCATTGGTTATTGTCAAATATCTCACGTTGTATTCCTTGGTGATCAATTCAGAGACGGTCAAATGCCCAGAGATTTTTACAATGGATTTTCAATGATCCTTCCACCTGTCTTATTAAACTCTTTTTGTAACGCAAGAGCAGCTGAGTAGTACTCATTCACATGTGTCAGGAGGCAGGCTGTCTGGGTGACTTTGTATCAATACATGCATTGATTAGATAACGCAGGGGTTGCATAATAAAAAGAGCAGCCTCCAAAAGATAAGTTGTACTGCCAGCTGTGGTCTAACCAGATTTAAAGAGTAATACAACAAATATATCTGGCAGCGTTTGTCCCAGGAGTCTGTATTCAGCCTGGATCTGACTCACAAGGCAGTCTGAGTCAATAACATTTCTGCAAACCATCCCATTTTAATGTCTCTGGAGAAGCAAAGATGCTTCCTCTGCACTCTGCTTCGGAATACAGAACCACCATAGTACATCTACCCTTCTCAATGCACTGCTCATTATTTCTGTGTGTGCGTGTGTGTGTGTGTGTGTGTGTGTGTGTGTGTGTGTGTGTGTGTGTGTGTGTGTGCGTGCGTGTGTCTGTGACTTGTGACAGCTTTAATTAGGAGAAATGAGGAAAACATATCCATGTCCATCTGACTTCTTTTGTGGTCTAATAAAAGTATGAGGGACTGCACAGAATTACCAAGCAGAAATAGATTGATTGAAAGATGGATGGCAATGCACCATGCGTGCCATCACTATTCACCCCTAAGAAGCATAATCTTCCTACATTAGTATACCTGCATTTACAGATCCTTTAGATCCTTTGTCGCCCCCCCCCCCCCCCCCCCCCCCCCCCCCGTAGTTTCTTTGTCGCCCCCCCCCCCCCCCCCCCCCCCCCCCCCCCCCCCCCCCCCCCCCCCCCCCCCCCCCCCCCCCCCCCCCCCCCCCCCCCCTGTTATGCGCAGGGCTGTATAGCTGCCAAGGACATTTTCAGCCCCCCCCCCACAGGCTATAACCTCAGTCTCATTTGGCACCTTCATCCTGGTACAATACCATCTGTCACTTGCCCTTACAAGCTAATAATATGAGTAGCGTTATTATTCCATTCTCCTGTGCTGAAAGAGTGCAGCGGGTCTATTCATTCCAAGCTGATACATAAAACTGAACAGCAGAAACCGTTCAACTTGAACTTCTAATTTGGAACTGTCTTGGTAAAAACGAATGGATGCATTGCTGAACAAATGTTTTGCATTACCGGTAACATTTCCTTTTAACACATTGCGTTTCCGCATTATCTAACTTTTGCCTCAATCGAAGATCTGATTGGCTAGGTCTTTAATTCCTTGTTAATGGTCCTCAAATGTGTACTGTCTGCAAAGTAAAACAAGCTTCCTTAAAACCATGCTGCAGTTTCCTTAATTACCTTCTCACCTCTTTGCCATAATGACCTTCTCTCACATCCCTGTCAAAATGAAAATAAATACGCTATTTTGCTCGTATCTAGTCCTGAAAGTTAGTCCAATAGAACATATCAAAAACTGAACCTATTTCAGAAAACCCATTAAAAAAAAAACATTGTTCTCTTAATTTCATTTAATTAAGATAGTGAACATTCTCGCTGCAGGGAATTCCAAAAGAATTACTTTTGAACTTAATTGTTTTAAGCTTAAACAATTACCTGAGCAAAATGGAACTGTGCAAATACAACATAAAAGTCTATCTGTTACAATGGAGCAAATTAATTATTCAACCAGGGGGGTGAAGTGTAGTACATTAAAACTTGGAGAGACGTCAGCTCATGTTAAAGTGAAAACGATAATAATGAAAAATCTGAAGATGCAGAATTCATTTAAAATGAATAACTGATTGCACTGATGAAAGACAGTATACATAAAAAAATGAGAGGGAGAGACAAATCCAATTTAAAAATGTTTTCACTTAATTGAAAAATCATTATTCTGTAATGAGAAAACAGTTTGCAGTTCCTTTAATATATATGTAGTGATCTAAATAACATGCTAAATCATTTTATATTTTACTATATAATAATAATAATAATAATAATAATAATAATAATAATAATAATAATAATAATAATAATAATAATATCTTTATATAGCGCCTCTTTTCACAACCAACATAAAGCGCTTTACAGAGGCAGGCTGTGAACTGTGCATTATATGCAGAGTCACTTACAATAGGACATTGATTTAACATTTCATCTGCAGGATGGAGCACACGGAGGTCAAGTGACTTGCTCAGGGTCACACGGTGAGTCACTCAGTGGCATTTGATCCACAGGATATGTGTTTGGTAATATGTAATAAATTAATTATGATGCAGTAATGTGATAATGTGATAGCTATAAACAAAGAGAAAGAGCTTTTAAAATGGTATACTTGCTGTATTTGTAAAATTTGGGATTTGCAATCAATTGGTGTATTTTTTCCCTTACATGCACGGTATGTTTCAAAACATTGCGATACATTGTAAATGATTCAACATAATTAAAAGGCTGAACTGATTTGTTGTATCAGTTTCTGCTTCTCATCTGACAAAAGGACCTTTCTCGTGCCGAAAGCTAGTGTGTCCTACTAGACTATAATATCTCATCCTATTCTTGATTCAACATCTGTTATCCAACGTATGCTAACTTTTAAAGAAAGAAAGAAAGAAAGAAAGAAAGAAAGAAAGAAAGAAAGAAAGAAAGAAGCCCACAACATATACAGTGCACACACCCTTATTCTCCCCATGATAACAGCAGTGTGACCTGACTAGGTTAGTGTTCCCTGAAAATAGTACAGAGCTAGTGTGGTTGCAGAGGATTTAAAGATTTAACAATCCATGGAAAACCAAAATCAATACCCGCTTTCTAAAACACAGCTAAAAAGGGCTCACGGAAAACTGCTGTAGCCATGAATGGAAATGAAATGAAGCTGCTGATTTATTGCTACAAAGATTTGAGAGCAGATTCTGATTTAATATATTAGGGGGTGCCTTCTTTTTGGGCTCCAGTTATCTACTGAGCAAATTATTACAAATTGGAATAGAGAGTAGGACAAGAAGGAGAAGGGTTGTCCATTAGATTGTGATCTCCTGTGTGGTAGTCCATCAAACTATGTTTAATAGGATGTACTACTCTAGAAGGGTCATCAAATAGCAATGTCCATGCAGGACAGTGTGCACTGCCAATCAGAGTCACAGGCATTGCATTGTTGTAGACCTAATAGCTGTTGCTCCCTGTTATATCAGCCAATCGGATTGTAATCAACTTATTAAAAAGAGCATTATCAAGGAAAATCATCCCATTCATAAGTGCGTGGCCCAGCATGGGCAATGGGTTGCTTTCTAAGGTGTATGATCAGAAGCAAAGCAAATTGCAATCTACCTACCACTTCAATTTTAATTTAAGGGCGGTCAATAATAGATTTTCCTGAGAAGGTTGTAATCAGTCAAATGAACTGATTTGCTTCTAGGTAAAAGGTCCCATCTGGTCCATATCAATGGACTGATATTAAGCAATAGAATCTTGATTTGAGGGCAGTACCATCTGTTCATTACCTGCCAGGAAGGACAGGAGCAGACCCTAGGTCAACATACAAGACTACTACACAGACCAGGTAATAATCAAGGTTGTACTGCAATTAGAAACTAGTAAACAGTGTCTTTTAAAATGACTCAACTCTCTAATTTGTAGGCATATTTAATTATTCAATATTTTGCTTTAGTTGCACTTTTTGAAAGCTTGCCATTCTAATTGAAAGTTATGTGTAGTAGTACCCTGCAATGCAGCTTGCTGATTGGTGGATGACAGTGCTGAGGTTACAAATCCTATTTGCTCCATGGACAGACCAGAGGTCACTGGTGATAAAAGGTTGAAAAAACACTTTTTGCAAAGAGGATAATACAAGTGTGGCATAGTTTACTGAGTGAAAGAAATTAAAACTGACTAGACCCTGGGGCTATACTGTATTATATTCTTTGTTCTTCTGGTTAATGATGGCTGAGGTGCTGAACAAGTACACACAGCAGGTTTTAGGCTAGATAATTTGGAGCAGTTCTTTCAGGCTAGGAAATATGTTCCAATTATGTGGTGAATCCAGAGTGGTCCAGTCAAAAAGACCCTAGTACAGGAGTTAAATGCAATTCACCGCAGAACATTAATCTGTGAAAAAACTGTAAAAATTATTCATGGTATGTCAATTGTTGTTTTATCCACTTCCTTTAAAAAAAACGAACAGGTGCAAGCCTTTCCTTCTGCTATTGTATAATGTTCATGGATGATGTACAGTTTCTGTTATATTTCTAAAAGATGTTCACAGTAGCAAAAATATATCAATTCCAAAGCAATGGTAGGTTTTCTTATTTTTATTTTTTCATGATTATAGATCAAACTAAAATATTGAAAGAGTTATAAAGGCAAGACATAATCCTATCAAATATGTATAAACTGATAACCCAATGCAAATGTGAACATCTAGTGCTTTAGCCATACAGCTCAGCATGCCAGCGAGGCTTTACTGGAGATTCAGCACCATTTTCTCGGGACAGCTCCCTTTGTAATTAGATTCTAAGACATAATGAACTCATTTGTAGGGTTGTATTTCAGTAGAAAGAATAGTTTATTTTAAATCCCCTCCTTTGTGCATTTCAATCTCTATTTTTGATGCACACAATTTGTGGTTATTTTGTTTAGCCCAAATGGGCAATCTTTTTTTTTTTTTTTTCTTGCAGTATTTGGATCTGATATAGCTGTGTGCTGTTTTAAGTCACTGTCTTATTAGGATCAATTGATAACTCCTCTCGGGTCCACCTAGCCTATTTGTTTCACAGTATTCAGACATTCTAACCCAGAACTGTTAAACCAAACACATGCTTTTTATTACTCTATCTTCTGCCAGGGCGACCATTTTCAGCAGCGACGGAGACAGACAATTCCCTGACACCTTGGCTTGATAGCTGCCCTGGCGTGCTCTGCACTAACAAGCTATTTTAGTTGTGAATGAGCCAAGGAGACTTTATATATCTGTCAGTATCTGGGGCAGAGTGCCTGGCTGGCCTACTTTCCGTGACCTTCTGCAGGGGTGGTAAAGACACTGCAGGGAGCAAAAGAGACTTTCTCAGCAGGAGAGCAAACAGGAGTGCCTGTGTGAGAAATCATTCCTCTCACTGCCAGGACTATCACTGGCCCTGTAAGTATTGATCTATAGGCACATGTAAGTTTTTTTTTTTTTTTAAAGATGATACACAAATGCAATCCCTAACTTGTATTCTGTAATATATTAAAGTCCTGTGTTCCTTATGGAATGACCAAAATGGCAGAACTGATAGACTTCGTTACAGGGCAGATAACAAGTGTTCGGTTAGCAGTTGCTTCCATAACCACAACAAAATTAGTGAATCCAGACAAAGAACAACTTCTCAAACACGATGACCGCACAGACCATTCTACAGACCAGCTGCCACTGCCGCGAGGCTAAATGGTCATCGTTTCAGACACCTTATCAACTCTGCAAATTGTGTCATTGCTGACTATGCTGGCCCTAGACCCTTTTGATAGAGTCATGGTAGAGCAGTTGTGTAGTCCCCTGTAGACGAGGGTTGATGATATGGGATTGCCGGTCCTTGAACATAAAGATACAGTATGCAATAAGGACATAAAGACACAGTATGTAATAGTCAAATTAACTGTTTATTTATCCTTCCTGCTGATGTTTTTGGCCCGTGTGGTGGGAATCTTATTTCTTTCCTAAGACTCACTGTGAGAGGAACAGCATGTAATGGTGGAGCAGAAGTCAAGATCGATCAGTCCTTGTGCCCTGGGATTCATGACTTTCCTATAATTGTCTTAGCCAGCAGGGGGAGCTTGTTAGTCAGCACAAGTGCTTTAGGCATTATTGATGGAGCCCTTTGATAAAAGAGGGGAGGGGCTTTTCCCATATCTTAACTGTTAGGAAAGGTTCATTCATTTATATTCCTTTTCCATATAAGCCAAGGCTGTTGTTCAAGGGAGGAAGAATGGGGGCTTGCTTCTCTAAACAATTCCTTCACCCCAACTTAGTTGAACCTCAAAGAAACCAAAACACTCACAGCTGCAACTTCACCGTCTTTCAGAGGGCAGTGGCTTCCTTCTTCTCTTGAGACACAGGACAAGCTGACCTTAAAAAAGTAACCATGCTCCAGATATTGAATCAGTGCTCATGAAAAGTAAATGATTCATATTACTGGTTCCTGACAGGGTGGATGCTATATAAGCCTCCTCATAATGCAGATCCAATGCACCTCAGCAATCCTGAGCTGATTAACTTCCCTGTCCTCCCTAACATGGCTTGCAGACTGAGACAAATCGGGTCAAATCTGACAACATCAGGCCTCCGCAGGTCAGCCACTGTGTTTCTGGGAAAGTGAAGGGCTGAGAGGCTAGTGTCAGTGTGTCAGAGACAGCATCTGCTGCAGATTTGGAAGCTAAGTGATAAAAGTGACAAGTTAGACAACAGATTATCAGGCTTCAAAGAAAATATTCACCCCAAATTGCCAGGTGGCAGTTAACTGTATCGCATCCAGTAGAGTCATTTCTTTTTGCTGATCTGAAGTAAAAACAAACCCACGTAAAACCATTAAAATAATCCAGTTTAAAGTTTGAAATGTTTTCTCTATGCTGAATTCTTTATTCAGTAAGTCATGTGCTTTTTATGAAGTCTTTCGATGACAATGGGAGTCTTTTTAATAGTATATACAGATTACAAATGCACACTGCAGTAGAATCACTTTGTACATACAATGGTATATGATCAAGTCTTTGCCGAACCAGGCTGTGTAATATTTAGTGCTAGCACTATATCTATAATTCAAAGACATGAATAATAGCTGTGAACATGTGTGTAGATACTTCATTGGCTGCAAGATTAATGCGAGCTTCTGCATGATTAGCAGGTGCCTATGCCAAGATAAACAACCACTACTGATCAGACATCCTTCTTTAATGCATTGAGTGCATTTGTAACACTTATGCATGGTGGGCAATTACTGGACTATATAGACATATAACAAAGTTAGGCAAATGTAAATAGATAAGAATTGATAGTTTGTTAGATTGTCAAATAAGACAATTAAAATGCCACCAGTGATACATCTTCCCCAGTTAAGCAGGCATTACCATTAGTCATGCAATTTTAGAAAGCCTCATCTTAAATAGCTGCCTGATAAAAACAATGTATCCAATACCCACCCCTCTCCCTACACACACACACACACACAGACACACACACACACACACACACACACACACACACACACACACACACACACACACACACACACACACACACACACACACACACACACACACACACACACACACACACAACACACACACACACACACACACACACACATGTGTGCACACTACCAGTTGCTATGTTAGTGTTTCCATGTATCTAAAGTTACACACACACACAGCTTACACATTTAGTGTTAGACACAACACATGTGGCACCATTGCGTACCTTCAGATAATCCTAAATATTTTTGCCCACTCTGAGAAATGCAGCAGCCTTTAAATGCTAACAGTGGATGGAGCTGATTAGGAGGCAGTGATTATATAAGATTCAGATACAGTTTCATTCATGTCAGCAATATCTTCTGTTACAGCACCAACAGCCTAAATGCTGAGTTATTTTCCAGCATTAGTTCTTTCTTTTTTTTTAATTTGTTTTTGCTTAAAAAGACCATTCAAGATCAGGTGTCAGTAAATCCCCAGCACCAGGCAGGCAGACTAGCTGACTTAGAAGTTCCTAGTCTTTAATCACAGTTTAAAGAAAAGCTCTGTATATTTGGTATTTGCTCAGTTGGATTTGAGCTAGATACCGGCAGTGAAAGTTGAAATAAAAATGCCAGCAATTTCCCTTCAACACACATTTACTAAACATATCTTGCCACAGAGAATTGCACTCCTGTAACCATCCACTATATTGTAGGGTAGTTTCTCTCAATTCTCTCCCAGCTCCAAGATACTGAACCCTGGAGTCGAGGACAGGCCGAGACTGGGAAGTCTCCTCAGGCCTGACCAGTAGGGGGCGTATAACCTAGCTGAGCAGACCTAACTCCGGCCTGTATTCCTCTCTAACCCTTGCCGGAGCACGAAGCCAATACCAGTGGAGCTCCAGCTGAGATTGTCAAACTGACCCATATAAAAAGATACCAGAAATGAGTTAATGGCGGTGAAAATCACAAAATGCCCTAAGCAGCTGTGTGACCATAAGCAGTGCCAGAGCAAGTGGTCCCGTTGGGGACATCATGCTCTGATTAACGAGGGTTCTTTGTGCTTCTCGTGTACCTAATTTCCAGTAAAGCGTAGTTCAAGAGCCAGGCACACCCTTGTGTGGCTACGCATGCCCTGTCACACAAGTGCTTAATCCTATTATGGGGTCACATACTTTCATTTAATGCCTAAATGGATTCACTCAAGGGGTACCCAAGGATAGTGGGGAGACGCAATGCAGTATCAATAAATCTGAGCCTTTGTATTTCTTAAAGGTGTACAGCTGAATGGATTTAATATGAAGGGTCAAGGTTTCCTTTTTCATAACAAACGACTCAGTCATGTGCAACAGTGTGCTGTATAGCATGGCTAGAGTGGTGCTGGTCCATTCTTTTGGATACAATCCCCCTAAATTAATCGAGGCAACATTATATTGATAGACAGGATATAGATAGTTAAAGTGGTTTCCATGTGGAAGGTTTATTTGTATTTAGTTTGCTGCAATTATGTGAAAGCACTGTGGTTATTTAAAGAAAGAGTACAGCGTAAGGGCAGGCTGCAAATCAATCCAGCTACTGTGCAGGGTACAACAATTATAATTAAGTGTTTGTTGTACCAACAATACAGAACAAAACCTTTGAAATACTTTGCTTTATGGTGAAACAGTTTAGAAGAGGTCCAGATAATATGATTGGTTTAATTTAAAACGCTGTCACTATAATTTTGCTGGAATTAAATGATAGGCTCTTGTTGTTTTGCTGTAGAATACTGTTTATATAAAGGGCTCTGACCTACAGTAAAAATACACCGACGTGTTCAGGATGCACAAAATTTTTATTAAATAGAGCTGTGCTGCTTGATTTGCGCTGGTTTTCCGACATTTAAAGGGCATTTCGTTTCAACAGAAGCTGCGTTTGATGTGAAAAGCCCATTCAAGTTATCAACACTTTGACAGAGTGCCTAAGCTTGTTAGAAAAAAAAAAAACACGAAAACAAACAAACAAACAAACAAAAAGAGTCCATTAGTACTGTTTCACTAGCGCGCACAAGCACACACTAGGGCAGGCGCGAGGTTGCATGTAGTGCAGGCGTAGAGAGGTATTATGCAAATGTTTCGTCAAGCCGAGAAATTCAATTGAACCGAGGCACTGCAGCATGTAATGCAGATTTGGAGCGCAGTTTATCATAGCTGTCAGAGCGGGAGTAACTGCAGACCCGGGGTGTGTTTGTCGCAGCGTTTGTCGCCAGTGGGGCTGTGCTTACTGAGGTAGGGTGTGTTGTAAATCCCAAAGCGGCTACAGTGGGAGATTGAGCATCTTCACTGAGCTTCAATCGGATTTTTTTTTTTTTTTTTTTTTTTTTTTGGCAACGCGCTCAAAGAGATTTTTGATTCTGCAGCACACGCAGGTGAAAGTAAAACCGCGAATGAGCAGGCAACGTAGCTCCACCCCGCGACCTCCTGTTAAAGACGTAGTGGTGACAATCAAGTTGCACATATCGAGTTTAATTAAGACGCACATACGTATATTGTCCCCTCTGCAGAATCTCATAAAGTCGCTTGTGAAAAAGCAACGACAAAGATACATGCAGAAAAACGACGAATAGGCGTTCATAAGTGTTTTGAACAGTGGAGCTGTCCGCGTTATGTGGTGCTGAATCTTCAGAGCTGAGTAGAGGAACTGTCTACAAAACGCTAAAACATATTTCAGTTTATATATATATATATATATATATATATATATATATATATATATATATATATATATATATAATATATATATATATATAGATAGATAGATAGATAGATAGATAGATAGATAGATAGATAGATAGATAGATATCACTATATAGCACTGCATTATCCATCTATTGCATTGTCTTACAGGTTACATTAGCTGTTGCTTCCCCTAGTGTTTCTCACTGATCTCTATTCCCCAACACAACTTAAATACATCTTAATCATATCACAGTGTATCAGGGACCAGCCCTTATTCCCTGTGATTCACTGGCATGTATGTGTATATAATGATGATATTGGGCTGAGCTGCAGTCTGTAGTTTCACTTTACACCAATAGGGGGCTTAGCAATCCGCTCCATTAATTTTACTAGCCAAAATGAACAATACAGAACCATTCAACATTCTCACGCTTGAGGTTCCCAGAGTTACTTAAGAGCTTCAACAACCAGCATGGGGAGATTTAAAAAAAAAAAGAAAAAGTTAAACAGAATTAAAGAGTAAAACAAATCCATGAAAAGCATTTGCTCATAAGTATAAGTGACAAAAACAGGCATCTTTAATCCAGAAATTAAGCTATAATAATGATAATGAGATTAGTAAATGATTACAAGTTAGGAAACTATCAAAAAGCTATAACTGCCCCTCCTTCAACACAACTGTTTCTTGCTAGCTGGGTAAGAATAGGTACAGACTTGCACTCTCTTTAAAATCAGGACTCAAATGTGTCTAAAACTCAAATGTTTCTCCTTGGCAACTTAAATCCCTGTGTTGGTGCGCTTCTGAGGTCAGTTTGTAATGTAGGTTTTAATGAAAGTAATTGAAAAAATGCTCCCCTTATTTCAGAATTGATCTCTCAGTTAATTATCACAGAGCTCTCAGGTCAATATATTTAATCACAACTGGATAAAAGGCAGCTAATGACATTGGGGAGACATATATCTGTTCTACATGGACTCCCTTGTCTAAAACAGCAGCCGTAATGAAGAAACCCAGGTAGAAACAGGGATTGATGTTTTCTGAGAATGATCAAGTTTTCTGGATTATAAATGCGACTGGATGGATTTATTTTTCTGGGACATGTGGTTGGTCTTGGTCCTGCTTGGCTGGCTCAATCTGAGGTATACAAAGTGAGAAACTGTAATTCTTGCATTCACTTGACCTGGTAGGCCCGAGAGCTGTTTGTTTTGGGTAAACTTACTTGCTTTTGTTATTATCAGCACTTGTAATCGACCCAAGCTAACTATAATTTGCTTATATGTTATGCAGTATTGTACAAGGTTTTGTTTGTGGTGCTGAGACCCAGGATACACCTTGTATATTTTATTCATTATTGGTGCACATTGTCTGCTTTTAATAAAGCCCTAAGCATCTTCAGCTTTTGGATTCTCTTGACTTCTCTGTGGTTTTTCAACTTGAGTGCTGCCTTCTAAAGATATGAGGACAGCTCTCGTTCCAATCGCAGACTTGCTCTCCGCACAGCTGAGCTTCGCTCTCTTTAGACAAAAAGTCAGTCAACAAATAGATGATCTAAGCAGTATTTAGCCATTTGGAGTGGTGATATGAGAGTCCCTTAACCCTGCATGCAGTCATGCATTATGCATCACAGGTCAGCTTTTGAACATTAAAAAAGGCTGCATAGTCTCAAGAGGAGAGATCAATTCAAAGATTCAGGATACAGTTTCTAAAAAGCCTGAATAAAGTAATGAAGGCACCAGGCCCAAATGAGATTCATCTCCAGTTTTATTAAATGTGTAGTATAAACAGATTTATGGATATATTAGTTATGTGCTGTAAATTGAAGCCAGGCTAATAAAAAGCCTATAGCTTTCATGCTGAAGTGTCTTAATTTAGGATATATTTATTCAGGACGGGCCGAAAGAGACTTCCCTTGAGACTCTTTTCCCCAGCTACTGTAGCGTGAGGAAACAATGATATATCCAGGGTAATGTTTCAGCCTGTGTGCATCTTTCCCCAGAGCATCAACCCTTTGCAGGGCTCGTTAAGTGATTATATTTCACTGATTACTTGATCCTTATGTACATATACACACTCTGACAAATAAACTGCACTCCAGCCAAAATCCAGGGCCTCCTAAACATGCTGGCATCCGTTCTAATTGGCAGGGCTATGCAGATGCACATATTGTAACAGGCCTGTTCATTATGTTCCAGGCAGTGTACAGAGCCTGACAACTCAGAAAGTGTCCAGGTGTTGCTCTCAGAGTGATAGTCATTGCGTCTGCGTCTGAGATTGTCGTGTTTCACAAGGATAGCTGCTCGCTCAGAGGTTTTGCGAACTCTTCTTTACCATTGTAAAAATAAACACTGTCAGATCTTTCTCTGTGTGAGTGTGATCACAGCTGGTTATAGCTTATAAGAACAAGAAATGGAAATATTGTGCTGTTGACTTTATAGAACAGTGGAAAGCAATTCTGAAGATGAGCAAGCCGGTGGACTAACCTGAGTCTTGGTTTTACAGAGGGGAAATGATGGTTCCTAGTAATGAACTGGGAGCACTGCTACTGTAATGGGCCAGAGATTGTTAGAGCTGAAATCTTCTTCACTCTTGTGTAGTTTGTTCAAAAGCAGAGCCATCTGTACCCTGGCACTGCTTGGCACCCGTGGATCAGCTCAGAACAGATGTTGGAGTCCCTCAATAGTGGCACTCACTAGCCCATGGGGCTGAGTTTAACCTGTGCTGCCCTAGGGCTGATTCTAAACACAGCAGATGTTAACGCTGCATGCTGGAGAGGCACAATTCACCACCGAGGCAGGAGGCTGGCTTTTGCAGCATTTGGAGAATAACATGACAGGGGCACAGATGCCATTGTTATGGAATAGGCAGAAGTGAAATTTCGAAACCAGGCTCGCGCTTGATATAAATAGAGCCATCATTGGTATTGTTTAAATTGGAAGCTCTCAGTGTTGTTTTTCTATATTGTTGTTACACAAAGGCACATTGGATTACCCAAATGGCAGCTACATTTCAATCTACAGCAGCTTAGTTAGTTACAATTAGTCTGGAAAGCAAACCTGAGAAATCATGAATTTCAGACTCCCCAAAGCCTGCTGTGTAATATTTCTGACTAGCAGCACTCATCACTGCAGGCTGAGAGCATGCACAGGACCTAGCAAAGAATAAGATGTCATAGGATGCAACATCAGAGCATATTGGACTTAGCTGTGGAGAATAAACAGAGAGACAGCAAGGATTAAGCGAGCCAGTAATGTAAATTGTAAAGGTTAGAGGTGGCTAACGCAAATACTCACTCCACACATACAAAGGTACATACAGAAAGAGACTGAGAAGAGCACTTTGTTTTTCAAGAACAAGGATAGTATTTTGCTTTATGCTTCTCATACACACATTATTAAACTGATAATTGGATAATACAGTAATAAATAATCTTCTCACATTGATACAAATGAATGACAAATGTGTGTAACGCTCTTGTGATGAGTGCAGGTGTGTGTGTGTGTGTGTGTGTGTGTGTGTGTGTGTGTGTGTGTGTGTGTGTGTGTGTGTGTGTGTGTGTGTGTGTGTTTGTGTGTGTGTATGTGTGTTTCTGAGTGTGTATACTGCACACGTGCCTTTTCTGGCAGTACAACCCTAAACAGACATGACTGTGTCCTATATTTCCTCAACCCTACCTTTCTATATACCGGTATAATAATAGGCACGTATTAATCATCAAGCACTTTCCTCTTTTTTCAGCACAGTGCATTTTCTGGGTGCAGTAAACTTGCCCACTTTTAAGTCTATTGCTTTTTAACTTTGTTCCTCGCATCTTTACAACACAAGGATGAACCAGTGCGTTGTGCAAATGAATGACAGCATATCAAAGAACCTCCCAAACGTTGTGGATAAACCGTAAAAACAAAAACCCTTATAAAAGACACTTTTCCTAAACTTACCCGAGGAGTACTGTTTCATTTTATTCTGCTGTCCTTATGGTGTCTTTTTTAAAAGTACTAAACGACAAAAACTGTGAGAACGAACATTGCATGGTGGTATTATTATCTGCCTCTGTTTAGATCATCAATCATACATCCTCAGTGGTCCTTAAAGCTGCATCTGGGATATCAACCAAAACAATGTGTAATACTGCGATAATGAGGTCCAAAAGTAGCAGGGGAAGTCATTAAAATCTACTGCAGCATTTTTCACATTAACAGACAAAATATTTCCTGTATATCCTATAATTGCATAGAAATATGTCCAAACATGCAAAGGTAAGACCACAACAATGTTAAACCTTCTAAGAAATGTGGAACCAGCCAGCAATAAGCAAGAATGGGTATACTGGGTAACACTTTGCTTTACATGAAGTGTCTCTAATTACTGTCCGTTTACATATTAGTTACATAGTAAATACAAGTGTACTTACACGTAATTACAATGCTATAATGCATACTTACAATGTACTTAATGTATACATCTTTTTGCTCAATATATGGAAGTACACAATTGTATCAGAAAAGGGTTGGGATTAGGTTTACAGCTAGGGGTAGGGGTAGGGGTAGGGTTAGAATTAGGGTTATATCATATTTAAAAAAATGACACATTAAGTACTTTGTAACTATGCATAATAACATTGTAATTATATGTAAGCATGCATGTATTTACTAAGTAACTACTATGTAAATACACAGTAATGAGAGACACCATGTAAAGTGTTACTGTACACTGCACCACACGTGGAGACACATCTAAGTTAAAGGACTGACCCAAAGCTGTCTGGATCTTTAGCCCTGGCTCTCTCTGAAGCTATATTGTGCTGACTGGTGTGAGGAGCTGCTCAGTCTAAGAGGAAGCTGATATCTCATGCCTCAGATGCTACTGGGGAAAGGTAATGTGGTTTTCACAGTGAATGAACTCAGAATACCCTAATGGCTTCCTGCATCATGCTCTTAAGGCATGGCTCTAGTTTCTCTGAGGTATGCAAGCAGGAGCGAGCGTGAATACATTCTGTTTTATTGAAAACACCATCTGTAAGAATGTCCTACTTTAGAGGCGCCATCACTTTTGAAAATATTCCTTGTAAAATGTCAATAATTAGTGTTGGATGCAGCAACACCGATCAGCTGATCCCCTGCTAGAGACTGACTTGCTGACGTGAAACACATGCCTCGTATTTCTTCTGAATGCTCTCATTATTGAGGCGTAACTGATGTTCAATGGTCTTTTACTACAGAGTGCAATTTACACCATTTGACTTGAAACACAATCACAATTAATTTACCGATACAGAATAACTTTCGATAAATGTGCTCCTAAATCTCAAAGTTAAATAATAAGAAAACTGAAGTCTTGACATGCACCTTGATAATATAATTGTCTAATTAATGTATTCTTTAATTAGATCCATTAATGTAGTATTGATATGGTTCAATGTTTTCCTGGTGACAGTACTGCAGTCTGTTTTGACTCTCACTGCTATAGCAGGCATGCTCAATGCATCTCTCACTATTAAACCCCTGCAATGCAGTACTGCCTGACAGCATCTGACAGGGAGCAGTTTTTTATTGTTCTAGCCTCTATAGAACGTGCTTTGAAAGATATCACCTAATTGCATTTACATAAATCCTTTGTTGAAACACATGTGTTTTTGTCTCCTGTGAAATCATTTGTAAACATTTCAAAGCCACTACGGGTAACCCAGTGGGGTTTGGAGTAGAGGGAAGGTAGGAATATTAAATATTCAGATCTGTTTTCAGTTTGAGCAAGTATGCAGAGATTGATGGTTCCAGTACTGAGGTTGCAGTGTGGAGGGTTTGAGTAGCTTTGAGGTGAGAGTGTTGTATTGCAGCGTGGAAGGTACACTAGAGGTTTTAGGTGGCTCAGTGGTTAGAGTGCTGAACTGCGGTGTGGAAGGTAGTGGGTTTCAGAAGCAGACCACCACATTACCAATAACACAATGGCTTAGGAATAAAAAATATGACATTATAGTTCTGCTATAGTTCTGATATAATACTGTGGTGTTGTAATGGATTACCAGCTAGAAATGGTTTGTATGTCAACATATACAATTATTCCTCTGCTGTACCATTCTAGTGATGACTTATGTTATGATAGTAGCTGCTGTGCTACCGTTTCCCTTAGTCCAAAACCTTTGTGTTATCATTGAAGAGCAATAGGCAAGGGCAGCATGGAAACATGCAGTACAGGAGAGGTTAATATTACCTTGGCTGGATTCCTTCATGCAGAACCTAAAATGTACCCCTCGCTGTGGCCTGTATCTCTCCAAGGACACTTTTGAAAATAAGCTGTGACATCTCAATTACTGATGTGTCAAACCAGCATCGCTGCTTGGCATGCTGTAGACGAAGAATCACAAATTCTCATCGGTGAGATCTCTTGACATTTTTATATGAAACGGGACAGATTTCTAAATTAGCAGTCATTTGTCAACACAATTAAAACGTATCGGTCTGGTCCTGGTAGAAACAATGGTAATTTAATAACCCTGATTTGTCTTCAAATAGATCATTGCTAGAAATTCTGACCAATTTTAACAAAAAACATAATTTTAACCATAGTTAGCAACCATGTTTCTATGATTTCCGTGTCACAGTGAGATAGTACACTGTATGACAGTCCCAAATGGATGACTTACCCAGTATCTATTGTACTACCTTTAAGTACCTTCAAATGCAACAGGGCTATGCGAAAGAGCTTCCTCATCTCACCACCAGGGGTCAGAATCTGTAACGGCAATGCATCACAATACACTGTCCCTTACTCCAAACTCTCTCACAGTCTCTTACCCCTGTCCCAATCAATGGGTTGGGATGACTTTCGCATTATTACAGATGTGCTTTGATTTAGTAACTGATGCAGTAGCTAAGCTTTCCAAAGATTGATTGGCAATTTCCCACCCCCATTATCTAAAATAAATACAACTTCCTGGTTTCCTTTGTCTCGTGTCACTTCGAATCCAATGATCTCTAGTTGTTCTCGACTGACGCCGTGACACAGGCAAGGCATAAATAAAAGCAAAGTAGGAAGCTCAAACTAATTAAGGTACCTGGGGGGAAGATGATCTGTTACAGCCAGCACCAACTCAGGCTCCAGAAGCTTTACACAAGCTCCACTATCTGCAAGGATTTAAAAAAAATTATGCTCCGAAACGTGTAGCATTCTTAGGCTTCTTCAATTGTGGTGTTTTAATGATCATCATATATTTTGTTTGATTATTACTTAAAAAAGGAAATGTATAATTTGACATCTGCAAACGAGTGCACACAATAGCAACAGCTTCTTTAGTGAGTTTCCATTTATTAATTCCAATATTCAAAAGTACCTTCATCGACAGCGTAAACATTTATCGTTAGACGCAACAAATGTGGCACCTAATTATAAACAGAAATCAGATTAGGACCTAATGTGCTGGGAGATAGCTCAGGTATGGAAATGGTCTGTCATCAGGATTGAGGTATCTTGTCTAGCTCACACTAATGAGCGCCTGTCTTATATAACCTACCTGCCTGCAAGTGTGAGACGCTGAACCTGCTTTGCTTGTGCTCTGCTTTCGTATCATTATCATCTATTTCTTGACGTGAGTTATAATGTTGTTCCAGACAAACTTATGCAAGGTTACGTGTAACACAGTTTATCAATTCCTAGTTCCTGGGTTGAAAACATCCCTCTGTTGATAACAGCATACCTTTCAGCTGTGCTCGGCATAGAGCTCTCTTCTCAAAGGAAGAAACCAATTATTTCAAGCAGCTAAAAACAAGTAAGAAAATGATCCCCTGCAACTGATCCATAAGCTTGTTACCTGTAGTCACGATGGCAATGCAGATACATATTAAAGTGCATTATAACTATACATAATAACTTTGCAATTATGTGTAAGTGCACAGGTATTTACTAAGTAACTGCTATGTAAATACACAGTAATTACAGTCACTTCATGTAAAGTGTTACTCTGGACCCTTATACACTAGTTAGCAATTGCATCTGTATATAGTTAAAATGTACCGCTAGTTTCCTGATTTCAGAGTGCCTGTTTTGTTATCTACACTGATATATTTCCAAACAAGCAGATTTTTTTTTTTAAAAGTGTCTGGATATTTCCGATAAAAATCGACCTGATTAAATGGCAACTGCAAGGTGAGTGCATTGCTATGGTTGCTATGGTAAATGTGTGTGATGTAGCAAAGATTAAGCGGGAAAGACGTTTTATTTTATTTGATCCCAAACTCTATATTCACAGAACATGCATCACAGAAGATGATAGGGTTGAAAGACCTTCTCTGTTGTGTCACATAAATTCTAGCAAAGACTGCTGCATGTGGCACTTTATTACAATTAAAAAAAAAAGTTTTTCTTTCTATAGCTAAAGTTAACAAAACCTCAACTTGTGTTCAAATTGATCACATGCTGGGCATCATTTTATCTGAGAACACAGGGAATTGCAAATATGTGCTGTGATTGTGTCCCTCAACAGGGTTTGTGTGATTGCAGTCAATCTGACCTGACTACAATTATCTCCAGAGGGTCCCAAATCAATAAGAATTGAGGAGCTGACATTTTTCACATGTGTTCAAATGTAATTTTTAATTTCAACTCAATCTGCAATGATTATGTTGGAACATAGTTCACTATTGAGCGATTTGACTTGGGATAACGTAGCATTTTGCTCTGCCAGAGTTACTTTCCGAATTTAGACATACATTTCTCTTTATTTATCTTGAACTGAGTCACAACAGCCATCAATAAGCAAAACCTCCTAATTCACCGCTGCTTTTTTTTGTGTTGGTTCGAGATGGTATTTATATTGTCTTTGCAAGTTTATCAGAGCGCCACATTTCCTGTAAGAAAAGCAGGTCGCTTTGTCTCATGTTAAATGCTCCGGAAACGTCCAGTGGCTTCAGTTGTAGAAAAAGAATAATATTTAAGCAGAATAACAATTTAGCAATCTTCCGATAACTAAAGAACCGTTTACAGGAGTAGATTACTTACAGCATATTTCTGTCAACAGTTAATTGCTTTTGACGCTGTACAAAATGTGATTTTAAAGTGTTTGTTCTCAAGGCCATTAATGTAACTAAAAACTGCAAGGTTTTTTTTTTTAATATGGAGTTTGACCTTCTTATTCTCTTACAGTTTGGCTAGCTTCAGGTCCCTTGTATTCCGTGTTATTATATTCCTTGGAGGAAAACACTCCATGATGCAAAGGATCACAAGTAGCATTGTGTTTATAGTATCGCTATACAGTTGCATTCACTTCATAACAGTGTTTAGAATAACATTCATGGTGTATATATATATATATATATATATATATATATATATATATATATATATATATATAGACACACACACACACACACACACACACACACACACACACACAAGGGTTTTATGTGTTTTAAGCTTCTACCAAACTCATGGCTAACACAATCATCCTCTCGTGTTGACCAGGATTCAAGGTAATGGACTGAGCATCCACTCTTTATGTAAGTATGCACACTTTCTTCCTAATTATTACTTTAATGCATCTCAGAGAAATTGAATATTTTACTTGTAATTATTTTTATGTAAGATTACCTAAGTATTGCTGAACGGATTTGAATTTAAAATCTGCTTTCACTAAAGTCAATCACGTTAGATTGTTTTTTTTTTTTTTTTTTTTAATCAGCATCCGTTTGCAGTAATTATTGACAAACTGCTTTTGATTTCCTAATGAATAAGTTAAATTAATTTAATCACTGATAACTGAAAAACATACTTGATGGAGTTAATCTTTCACTGTTTATTTAATGAGTTTGGACAGCAGTGGCCATATTGTTCTACTCTGGAAATCTTGAAAGAATATTAATATAGACATAGAAAGCTGGAGAGATTAATTTTATTAAGTGTTTTTCTTTTCAATTAAAAAAAATCATTTTTTCATCATCTTGTTATTTCATTATGAAGACAGGACAGTTGTATGGTAATTACATTATCACAGCTTTCATGCTTTGATAAGGACATGCAAACCTGTTTTTATTTGTATTTCTTTGGAGATTACTTGGCCATTCTAACAAAATGGATTATTTTCTCTGGTAGCTGTTTATCATTTTTGCCAGCATTGGCGGGTTCTGTTCTGTCTGTGAATATCTTTGCCATAATAAATGCTACAGTTCAGGACATATTTGGTTTGACTAGTAAAATGGAGCTTTGGTCACCCCTGGCTACAGAGATGCCTTTTGGCAGCTTTTTTGCTCTTCTGTTTGTGGAAACAGCTGCTAATACTAATGAGAAGTTGCAGTGCAGCAATAGGTTATTGTTATAATCTCATTACGTTATTTAACAAAGTGAATACAAGATTAATTCCCATATTTAAAAACACATTATTAAAGAAACATATACTGTAATATTACATTATAATAAGAAATAGTGTTTGCAGAAAAAAAAGTATTGAGGTGAAAATGCATTTAAATCATTTTAAATAATTTACGATACCAATGTTACATGTAGGTTTGTGTATTATTTTGGAGTATGGCTGCTATAGTTGAAATATGATTCGTACAGCAATTGTTATACAAAAGTCTTCTACCAAACATATAGTTGCGATAGGAGTTATTCTTCATAAGCTATATATTTTCTGAATGAGAATTTACCACTGTAGATTGGAAAAATAAATGGAAAATATTCCAGTTAAGGAGTCTTTTCAGAAGAAGCTTGTCTGGTTATAAAGTCTTCAAGCCAAATAATAAGTAAAAAAAATATATATAGTAAGACAAGTTTGGTTATTATACATCATTTTGCAAAAACCTTAGAAATGTCAGTTCCATGAGCCTCATTCTTATACTTAATGATTAGTCATGTTGTACCTCTCTGAATAAGAAGCTGTCGTTTATTGCGTTCGGTGCCAGGGGGCATGGCAGGCAGTGGTATTAATGTGCCACGGTCGAGAGGCTAGCCTGCAGGTACAGTGCAGTGCAGTCGGGGGGAGTATTATAGGTGCAATCTCTTACCGGCGGCAGATTTACCTTAAAACACATTTCCATAAAGGGTGTTTTGGCGCTGCCCCAGAAGGCAGTAGTTTCTAAACAGGAAAGGATTAATCACCTGCTTTCCTTCAGGTGACGTACAGACTTCATGAAGCTAATGCTGGTATACGGCTTGTGCTGTACACTAATAGCCCTTCGTGATTCAGTCCCTGTGGAATTCTGCATTCCTGTAAAATCACAGGGCTAGCAATGAAGGGGAATGGAAAGCGAGGCATGGGGGGTGGGGTGGATTGGAAATAGACAAAGCCACCCTGCTATAGAGCTAGATCCTTTAACTGCATCCATGTCTGCTTCCAGAGGTCAAGGAGGTTTAGTTGGTTCAATTAAACAATTCGGAACAGAGTTGGGACCAGGAGTGGAAGGACTCACTTTGCCGGCCCACCTGAGCTAGAATCACTCAGAATTATAGCAAACACCATATTTGAATCGAGATTCTTGAAGACATTAACAGTAGACATTAAGTGATTGTGGAACAATAACAAGTCAAAAGACTCAATTAAATCGGCCAAAATAAAGTTGATATTTGGTTTTACCATCTAAATGTATGCTTTGCTTGTTTATTGTAAAACCAAATTGTAAAAGAAATAACACACACACACACACACACACACACACACACACACACACACACACACACACACACAAACACATACACACACACACAAAATAAGTATTTTATAAGGGTTTCTCAATTATAAACCATGTCATATTCTATAAATAGCAGACATTTTAAACTGGCTCCCATTGAGATACCTGTTTAAGACACAGTGCAGCTGCAGTGGGTAGCAAGAGAGGACTCACTTTCTGGATAGAGAAAGACTGAACCAGCCAGCAATCTGCCTGACAGAGAGGGATGTCTGCGCACCTGTCCAATACGAACACATTGAAGCCACCCCAGGGAAGTGTAATGAGAATAATTTCAAGGTAATTTAATTAAAGACTGAAGACTCGCTCTAATCAGAGGGATTAAACGCTTCCAGCACAATTTCACTCTTCATTTCTCCTGATTACAAAACGGCCACCAACCAACAAATATCAGCTGTGGCTGAGTGACTGGACATTGAAACGGAGAGTGGTTTCATTTTTGCAGGCTGTACAAATTACTGACGTCTTACGGGGGAGACAACCTCAGGGGTGCTGACTTTGTGGGCAGAACAGACAGTGCTGCACATTTTGATGAAGGAATCAGACAGCAATTCTTGAGGAATCCAGAGCAACTGAAATCTGTGAGATCGTTGAATGGGCAGCATCCTGTTTGACCATGGCGTTCCTCGACCACGTTGCTAGAGTGTGTGGGGAAAGGCCAGGTTCTGAACTCATCTCTACCTAGTTTTGTGTTTTCAAGGCAGCTCTTGCAGCTTTTGACACGCCACGAAAAGTGCTGGTGCAGTTTGGAAAAGAAGGTAAGAGCGTGAGCGAGCCAGGATCAGAGATGGAGGCTTTATTTGTAAAAGCTAATGATCTATACTTCAATAACCATCAGTCACCTGGCACTATTGATCCAAGAACAGGTGTGGTGTGTGTGTGTGTGTGTGTGTGTGTGTGTGTGTGTGTGTGTGTGTGTGTGTGTGTGTGTGTGTGTGTGTGTGTGTGGGTGTGTGTGTGTGTGTGTGTGTGTGTGTGTGTGTGTGTGTGTGTGTGTGTGTGTGTGTGTGTGTGTGTGTGTGTGTGTGTGTGTGTGTGTGTGTGGGTGTGTGTGTGTGTGTGTGTGTGTGTGTGTGTGTGTGTGTGTGTGTGTGTGTGTGTGTGTGTGTGTGTGTGTGTGTGTGTGTGGGTGGGTGTGTGTGTGTGTGTGTGTGTGTGTGGGTGTGTGTGTGTGTGTGTGTGTCTGCAAGCCTTTCTATAGAAGATAAGATCATTTTGTTTTCCATTTATATGAAAGCATAAATTAATAAAATAGTGAGAGCCGACATGAGAGTTATATGCATGTTTTAAAAGAGTGCAAGGCTTTTAAATGCAAGATTTCAGAAGTCTGTTTCCTTACTTCCTGTTCCCATTAGTAACATTATTACTGGTGCCCTTTTTTTTCACAGAATGTTTTTGTTTATAAGATAAGTTTATAAGAGAAAGGATCTCTGAATCACCATTCGCTATTGAGAGCACCTGCACTGCTAGATAATTGCAGCGCCCCAGATTATAACTCTGGGTTTTTCCTCTTTTCATCCACTTGTAGGATGTGGAGGGCTATTCTGATTAGGAGTTTGGCTATATTACGAGTCAATGCGCTGAAGCTGCAAGCCGCTAAAGCTGTTTTAAGTCCTGTGTTGTGAAGCCACAGACCCAAATCCTAAAGTTTAAATTGCTTCAAATGACATTTCAACATTTCTTTCACCATCTTCTTACCTTTGTATTGTGTTATCAACTGTTCTAATTGGTTCTAAATGCTCAGGCTCAAGTTCTATTGCCGGTTTTGATTGCTTTGAGCAGTGTGGGGAATGTTTAGTTATACTGGTACATTCTCTTTCATTGTATTGTTCCATTGATGTTCGATTGCTCTACTGTGTTTGGAAACAGATCTATATGCTGCTGCTCTTTAGATCACAAAAAAGATCTGCTGTGTGCCAAGGTTAAGAAAGCATGATAATCGACCAAGGCAATAATTGATACTGAGGCGGTAATATCAACAGTGACATTTATTTTTAAATAAAAGACAATGCAGCATACTGCTCAGCACAATACACAGCACTGCCACAAAATTGTTTGCCATTTTATAACACATTCATTGTGTCTAATATATGATTATGATGATTCCCTTATATCAGTGGCTCTTTCAATCTATTGCATCCCAGGACCTTGTTCCAGTCATATCCTTCATCGCTGGATTAAGCCATGCGGTGCCCTTTTCCAGACAGGTCTTACGAATTACGAACCTTGGTGTCCTGGTTTCAAATGCACTGAAAGAGCCAGCAGCTAGGGCCGCTGCCTTCTGCACGTGGATCCCATAAGCTATTCTGCATCACTGAAACAGAAACTCTGCAGCGTGTCAAGCTGTGCCTTTGGAGCTGGCAAGGCTGTGGTGCTCATCTCCTTGCTAAGCGTTTGGCCAATTATGACATAAGCAGAATCAGTGTTTGTTCAGTTGGCTTAACCCCTGAGTAATCTTCCATTCACACCCAGGTTCAGTGGGTTTGTTCTAACCTTTGATCAAACAGCTGGCTTTTAAAGCTGTCTGATTTCCACCTCTTAAAAAAGGTCAACCTACTTATTTAAGACAGAGGCTAAATTAATCTCAAGAACCCTGCAGTGGCTCAGTTCAGATGAAGCTTCAGTCACTTCACAAGTGACCAGCATGAACCCTACACTATAACACCTGAAACCATTGTCATTATCCACACATAAGAAACACTTTAGGTCATGCAAAGTTAAGCAGCATGCCAACATGTACAGCAAAAGCCAAACATTTTCAGATTGTGACAAGATTTTAAAAAAGGAATATATAAATAATTTTAAAATAGTGATAGATTCTAATATATATATATATATATATATATATATATATATATATATAGTTATAATTAATTGTAATTGACAACCGTAATTAACAACGTGCAATCAAAGTTATTAACATCATGTGTATTGCACTGTGTGTGTTGTGTGTGTGTGTGTGTGTGTGTGTGTGAGAGAGTGTGTGTGTCACGATCACCAAGTGTGTGTGTGTGTGTGTGAGAGTGTGTGTGTGTGTGTGTGTGTCAGCAGTGTGTGTGTGTGTGTGTGTGTGGTGTGTGATTGTGTGTGTGTGTGTGTGTGTGTGTGTGTGTGAGTGTGTGTGTGTGTGTTTGATTCACGTGTGTGTGTGAATGTGTGTGTGTGTGTGTGTCATTTGAATGTCAGTGTGTGTGTGTGTGTGTAAAGTGTGTGTGTGTGTGTGTGTGTGTGTGAGAGTGTGTGTTTGTGTGTGTGTGTGTGTGTAGTGTCAGCTCCCATCAGTGGGTGTGTGTGTGTGTGCATCTGTGCATTACAAGGTCCTGTTATAGATGTAAATCCATGTAAACTTCATATTGAAGTCACCCTAAAACCGTCTTCACTAAAACTATTTAAAGCTGCTTGGTTGTACTGTAATGGTCTAGGCAGTGGCAGATCTTAGCACTGCAGTTCTTTTCTTCAGACCTGATTTCACTGTATTTTTTATTAGTCTTATCTGTAGTAATTTTATTAACTAATTCTAATAAATAAATTAGTCCTGGGATAAAGATCAGAAGGATTAATATCAAGTTAAGGAGCGGTCGTATTTAGATCAGACACTGTTTAGATCAGTAAAATAGACCCGTTGTGTCACATATTAAAATACGATTCCCAATAACTTTGTGATACATTCTTCCAGTTGTTTCTCCTTATGAATTCCCTAGAGGTATATCTTGCTGCTAGCACACAAGCTTCCTCATCCTTTAGGTCTAAACAGTCATGCTCTTCAGCTGCCAACAGCATCAGCAAGTGTCTCTGAACTCATGAACTGAGATCACCGTGCAGGTCATCACGATCACCAAGTCATGGTCCTAGCAGCAGTCTACAGGAATGAGGATTGGAATAAGGTAGACGAATAAGTGTTTGATTCACGACGAATTGCTGATTCATTCATTTGAATTCAGTACCGATTAAAATAATGTGGCAGTTTAAAATGCTAGAATGCTCACAAAGCATCTAGAATATCAGCTCCCATCAATGGGCTGTTTGTTCAATGCTGTGCATCTATGCATTTCAATTGCTTACCCTTTTCTATATAGACACGGTACTTCCTCAATGTCGGTGTCTGCAACCATCAAGTAATTATATTAAGTATCTGAGCTATTAATCATTGTTACAGATTGTTCTGAGGGACAGTGACATTTTGTGGAACGGGGGGGGGGGGGGGGGGACTACTTGAAGTCTACGTTGTTACAAGGGTGGGGGCAGCAGGGTTATAAACTCAGAGCGGCGAATGTAATAATGCAGAGCTTGCTGGTAAAACATGATTTATGGAGTGGTTTTATGCGCTGGGCTGTAGTGGCAGCATTACCCTGTATGTTCTCATTCCTGATTCAGTTAAGTCATTTCCTTGATTGATTACTGCTTGAGATCTCACAGGGCAAAGAGCCTGGCAATAAAATAACTTCAAATACGTCTTTCTTATTTTTGTATGCGCATAACCCCCTGGTGCTCTCTGACTTATTTTATTTACGTGCGTGCGTGCGTGCGTGCGTGCGTGCGTGCGTGTGTGTGCGTGTGTGTGCGTGTGTGTGCGTGTGTGTGTCACTGAAGATATTTAAAAGGGTTTGTTCCAAAGGTAATTAAGAAATAACACCTATAAGTCTAAGAATATTGTATGGGATGCGTGAATATAATATAACGTAAAGCTTTCCAAACGCTTATGAAGAAGACAGAATGGCCCATCACCACTTCACATTTTGTGAACTGGTAGATATTATATACAGATAATAGATGGCTTGTATCTTCCATTATTAGGAATATATTCCTTATGAAAACGTTCAGGGGTTCAGTCAAGTGTAAACCGTGCCACCTTCTGTCTAGCGGGTTATGATGATTCTGAAGTCCAGCCATCATATATATTAATCAATCACTGAATCAAATTTAGGCATCCCAAAGGAATCCCAAAGTGCCTCATACAAATAAATAAATAAATATTAACACAATTCTAAAATAGACCATTCCAATCTACAAAAAGACCTCTGCATAAAGATGTGTTTTAAGCTTTGATTTAAATGCTTTTATTGAGTCAGCTTTACAGATTTAAACTGGAAGATTGTTCCATAATACAGGTGCATAATGACTAAAGGCTCTTCCACCACAAGAGCTATGCTTTATCATTGTAGTCACCAGGCCATGCATATCCTCTATCATATATGCATGCAAACATGCATACATGCATACATGCATACATAAACACAAACAACCACTAATGCCCTATGTCAACACTGCTAATGATTTTTTTTCTAAGTTTTACCTGCCTGAGAATTTGAATTTAAATGGAATATTAATTTCTGCCTATACTGTAGTAACTAAAACGACACGGAACTTGACTTGAATCTTGCTGCTTCCAGCACGTGTGACTGCGTTGTTGATAGCTCCAATCTGTTTCCTGAATCGGCAGCAGAAGGTACTCCCCAAACAGATTGGAGTGAGATTGGAGTAAGATTGCAGTGCACTACAACAGGAATGCTGTCAGCTCCACAGAAACTCAGCGGCATGGCACCAGCATGCCAATGACAAACAGGCAGCGGCTCAGACGCAGCTGTGTGTGTGAGCGCCAGTGCGCACTGCATGCATCTGAAAGGCTTTTTAAAATCGGAACGCTAAAACAAAAGCACCTACAATACGCTGCGTGGCTGATTCACTTGTTATGCAAATGGTATCCCAGACAGGTATCATGTGACATTTAAAAGCTTCATATCCCAATCACTTTCAGTCACAATGGGCAAGAATGCAGGTGTTTCCGTTTTCCAGAATGCACCTATTGCTAATGGCTGGTGATCCTGTAGTCTATCTGTTAAGACAGATCATATTGTTTTTGTGCAACCTATTTGCAACCCTATCCTACCTGGAGGGGTCTTATATGAACATATCTGGAAGTAATTCCTTTCATACAGCATGTAAGGTTCATTTTGTATGAGCTGTTATTGCCCTGCTGCTTTCCTATTCCTATTCAGTTATAATCGGGCAGTTTATATGCAGCAGGAGAATCTGCTGCATTCAGCCCACCTGGTAATGTCTCTTTATGAGAGCCGATTAACAAATCATTGGCACAACCTGTAGCAAAACGATCCACAGCTCTTTCAGAATCCTGGGTCAATTTTTCAGTGGTTTCAAGTGCAGAATACGCCTCTAATTAATACGAAGGGGAAGATTCTGCTCAATTTCCGTTTTTGATTTTTAAACACATTTTAATCTAACAGTTATCTTGTTTTGCCTCGACATTATCAAGTGCGTCACAAATATACATGTACTGATGCACTGAAACATTTTTCTATACTCTGCCTTGCATATAGTTAGCAGTGGCATTGTGAATCGGGTGTCTTTATTGGCAGGCAGGAGGAGACACTTATTCCCTGTTGCAAACACAGTGATGGGGCCTCTGTTGGTTTTGAGTGCTCACTGCTGGGGAGCTGTCAAGGCAACACGTTAAAGGCGAGACAATAATTATCACTGACAGATAATAAATACGACCGCCCTTGCAATGCTCTGCAGAAGGCAGGTGTTAATCGGGGTGGCCGAAGGCTCGTGTCACCAAAATCACTGATTTCAGGTTAAAAAAAATCCCATTGAGATACCATTATAATACCAGTGCCACCCCAGAAGATACCCTGGCAGAACCATTGCCAGACTACACCATTACCAGGAATTGCAACACAAATATTGCATAGTCCTTAAATGGTGCTTTCCTGGAAATGATACCACAGCACTATGCAGTACCATTGGTTGTGACACCTCTGGTATGTCAAACTATGAACATGTTACAGCTGTGGTGTCATTCTACAAACGGCTCATGCCATTGTGGCTCCCCTCACCCCTCAGTACAGAACCATTACATTGCAAATGTAGGGTTGCATTGTCATTTTTGGTCTTTGTACTGCATGTTTCCTTGTAAAAGTTTCCCATAGTATATAACAAAATGTAATAAAGCATGGGAATACGCATGCAAGCATTGTAAAGCCCAGACAGATATGGTAAAGCATATTAAAAAAACATGCCATGGAAAACGAAGGTAAGTGCTTAGCAAAACCATGGAAAAAGCATGAGAAACAGAACGGTGCAGCGACAACAAGTTCTGCTTTCTGATGCGTGCACTGGAGGGTTAAACGTTAAACGGCAAGGAATCGTGTTTGAGTGGAAAACGATGCATGATTGTTGAGCAATGCAGCTTAAAGACAATGGTTTCCATGTGCTAGAGTTGTGCTGCTTCTCTGAATTATCGGTGAACCCTCTCCCTCACATGGATAAACTGATACTAGCAGACTGTGTTTCTCCCTTTTGATAAGTTGCAAATCATTCTGCTGATCATTCTGGTCCTACAGCAGCCCGCAGAGATCTAGAGGTCCTGGCTATTTGTTACTGTTCAGCGATCAATAGCCTTTACACTTGGGGTGGGGTTAATGCATCTCTTTCAAATCTAAGGTATCCCGTTTGGGAAAAACAACTCAACAGCCACAGAGAACAGAGGTTTTTTTTTTCCTTATCTCCATCTGCACCATGAACTCAGCTTGTTAAATCAGGTTGCAGTATAGAACTGGGGCTACCACTGCTTCCTTCAGGGATCTACAGCCTAGTCTCCAGCATTAAACAAAGGCACCATCAATACTCACATTTCAGTGTTATTTTTATTTGTACATTCCTTTACCTACAATGTTTTTTATATAAAATGTTAAATTGTTCTGTAGCAAAAGCCAGTTTAGATAAATCTTAAATTATTAAAAACTAGAAATTTAAATTATTCAAAAACCAGTCTTACACTCAGCAATTTGTTTAAAAAAATTAAATTTTACAATTATTATTACCGCTAACATTGATACTACTACTACTAATAATAATAATAATAATAATATATAATAATAATAATAATAATAATAATAATAATAATAATAATAATATGAAGCAATGTTTTAGACTGCTGAATGACTAATAGTGAATTGAGTAGCAGTTTGGTTCTGATTTTGAGGAAGGATCGGTGTAGAGCGTCATCCCTTCTTTTCCTCCATCCACAATGGGGGGAACCAGGTAGGCACTGCCTGTATCTGGAAATAAAGTGCCTACCCTTAGTTTAACAGAGGAAGAAGAAAAAAAAGCTATGTGATTGGTCAGCCTTGTCACTCCTTGAGCAGCGCCTCTCCAGCTTGCTGCAGTGTGCGAGGAATAGTCTTTGATTTTTCCTTCCCCCTCTCTTCACACACAGCTTGGAATAAGCCGGCAGCATGTTCACAGGGGGGGCAGCTTTGCATATTGATTCTTTAGGATTGCCCTTGAATGTTGGGACAGGGCATTGGGGAGTACGGCAAGCAGAGTGCTGTGAGGAGCATTGCAAATCAGGAAAGGGAGAGAGCGAGGGGGAGAAGGGGAGGGAGAGAGAGCGTGAGTAGAGCAAAAGAGGGGGGTGAGAGAACTAGTACTACTGCAGTGAGAGAGAGAGAGAAAGAGAGAGAGAGAGAGAGAGAGAGAGAGAGAGAGAGAGAGAGAGAGAGAGAGAGAGAGAGAGAGAGAGAGAGAGGGACTGCGGTTGTAGAGCTAATGGAAAAGGACCAGGGGACGGTACCACACTGAAACATTAACCCTCAGTGCCAGTGTTGGATGGGTCGGCCCATCAAGAGAGGACCAGACAAAGGAACAGACACTGGTAAGGGGAACCCTCTTTATTTAACCCTTTTTGGAATGAACACCCTCTGATGACCTAGGCAGGTCGTTTACTGGAAGTTATGGGATGCTGAGCAATGTGTTGGTTGGTTCAGTTACAAACTGCACAGGCTGCCAATGTGTACATCTGACACATCCTCAAATAGATGCTTGGAGAAACACTGTAGCTTACTGCAGCATTGTCCTGTACTGAACATTTAGCTTTACAATGTTATTGCATTTATTTTCCTGCTGTTTGTTTTATTCATGTTACAAAACATGAATAAAAATTCATGTTTTTTGCAGCACAGGTAAATACTGAATAAAAGAACAGCTGCTAGAATCTAAAGGTCAAATGAAAACCAGCCAGTGGCCTCCACTGGGTAAACTGGAATTTAACTGTAGACCTACCACTTCTTGAACTGATCCTCTGAATATGTTCCAGCTTGAAGTTTAAAAGTGCCAGCATAAGGTGATGTAAATTCTATAATTAAGTGCAGATTTAAAATATAATTAGGCACATTTCATTTTCACAAGCACACTATTTTAAAAGCACACTGCGACAGACAGAAATTAGATATTTTGACTTAACAGCCCACGTGTAAAATTAAGTTAAAGCGCAATTTCCTTGCAAATCTTAAAGGAACGCAAATCTTATATATATATATATATATATATATATATATATATATATATATATATATATATATATATATATATATATATATATATTCTTTTCAAATGTTTTCTTATGCATCAGTATGAGTTGCTAAATCATACAAATAATTGAGACTTAAAGGGTGTTGAGTTGGCTGGGGATCTTGTTGAAGTTGACAGTGCTTTCCAGAGTGATTTTACCATAAGAAACATGTCCAGGTTGGTTTACAACTGAACACAGGGGCAAATCCAAGGGCAAAACAAATGTGATGTTGCTGCTACTTGCCATAGATAATTGAGTCTAATAATACTATGTACTGTACTATAGCAGATAGCTTGAAATGAGTGACATGGCAAGTAGGAATATATATATATACAGTTTACAAATCACCCCAGTGGAAAAGTCTCTTATGGGAGATTGGATGCCATATACAGTATACTTATTTTATGTTGCACATACATTTATTGGGACATAAGATTCATCTAAAATGTTTGAACATGATCTTAGGAGCCACTTTCAGATATTTCCCACAGTGATGCGTTTGGAGCGTGGTTGAAAAGCATTGAACCTTGAGAGGTGGAGAAACCAAATGATGGTAGTCAAGATACTGGGATTACCTATAGATGGTGCTGCTGTGCTATTGCTTCCAATGTTTATTGGGTCATCATTCGTCTTATGGAAGGCGTCCATCTTTTCACAAGGACGTAGACCGATGAACTTTTTCAGTTCAGTTCACCAAACTCCTCAGGACAATAATTTAGCTGTTCTTCCAACTAAAAGTGTTTTTGCTAGTTTTGTTTTGTTAAAATAGCAGTATTCCTCTCAGCAAAATAACCCCTGAACTTGCTTCAAAATAAAGTCCTCAGAAGTGTTATGCTGTCCATGTTTCCACTCTTTGAATACAGTATATGAAGTATTGGCTCCCTTGGTGGATCAACGATTCTCAACCAGAACTTTGAAATGGGCCTTTTTCCATTTCGCAATGATGCTTCTTTTATCTGAAATCCATCCATATGTCTTCCTTTCAAAACTCTTCTGTGAAGTGAGACTGACTGTTTCTCTTCCAACCTTTTAAAAAGGGATAAAAAAACCCTTTTAAACCTCATCGCATTTGTGTGTGTGTGTGTGTGTGTGTGTGTGTGTGTGTGTGTGTGTGTTTGTGTGTTCATGTTTCATCACTGTATCATTAGAATCTCCCTGCTATGAACAGCATCTTGCATCTCACAAAGGTCCTCTCCTGGAATGATACTCTTTGAAATTCTTAGCACAAGTATTCTTCACTGTGTTTTCAAGCACCTTTTTATTGGAGGAATACTCAAGTAATATAAGAACCAGACACACTGGTCTGGTTTTATAATACAAGCAATAGGATCAAAATGATACATGTCATCCCAGATCCAAATCTGATCTAACGTTATCCATATTGTAATAATGTTCAGAGAATAGCATTAGTGATCTAAATAGATTACCCCAGTCCTTCTGTAGCACTTCAAGGAACAGAACTTGTGACAATGATTTCTATTGCATGAGAACAAGAGAAAGTAAAATAAAGGGCTCACCATTAGCCCCCATAACAAAAGAGCTCTTTCTGCCAGTTCTGTTTTCATTCTCATTGTCGTGCCGACCTTGTACTTTCCCTTCTGCTTCAAACAGGAATGAATAGAGGGCTTGACAGTGAAGAATATTACACTACTGTAATCTTAATCTTGTTCTTTCTTTAGTCAGTTACATTAACAGTTTTTTCAATCCCAATTCATCAATTACTGAGAATATCTATACAATAGCTGTACAGTAGTCTGTCAACTGCATATGCAAATTCTAACTAAAATAATTTCAACCAAAACATCTTGCGATCTCTTTGAAAAGTTAATGACCGTTAACAGGTTATTGCTCTGATTATTCGAATAGATACCTTGGCCCATGAAACTTCAATCCTATATTAGCCGTGTCTTGAGGTGACATGGACAGTACTTGCAGTGAGGCTTCAGCTCTGTCTTCCAAAGTTGTGGAGAGACTGCAGCATGTGAGAGATCAGACACACTTCTATTAAAAAAAGAGAAGTAAAGAAATCTGTCTGTTGACACCCAGTTTAACAGGCTGGTAGAATGCCCTGAAGCTAGAGATTACCTTCAGCAACTAAACTCTTGTAAGAATGAGCGCTCTGGTGTTCATTGCTGTATAGTTTTGCAAACAAATTTTCTTTGTTAATTAGTCATTGTGAACAGATCATGCAGCAGTCACAAGAATACAAAGCAGTATACATGCAGAACTTAATTTGTATTTTCATACTGCATTTCGCATTTATCATACTGTATGGGACCCTATATACAGTGGACAGAGAGATATACATTGAAATAGATGGATACTATTCATCCTGCAGATGTATTTATTTTACATAGTGTTTCCTGGCATATCTTAAATGATTTTTCCCAATGTTTCTGTTTTGCTGCCAGTCACTAACTGTATAACCTCCTACAGCTGCAAGATGTAATTGAGGCAGGTTATTGAGTGAAGTGATGTGGTTTTAACTAACATTTCCATTGAGGAATGAATATCAACTGGAATGTCAAACAAGCTCACTGACTTTCTATAGTAAAGAGAAGGCTAAGATATGGAAAATGGGGTTATATAAGTCAGATTGTATTAAATTGCATTAATGGGACATTTGAATACATGTGGATCTAAATGCTGTCGTTATTCATTAAAATAAGGACCTTTCCAAGGTTATGAAAATTATAGGTGAGTTTCTGTAACGAAGTGTAAATTGTCAAGGCAGGTTCTCCTTTATTGATTGAAGCAACTGGATTTGTCCCCATTTAAATCAATTGAATAGACCCATCTATTCCATAAAGGGCTGTTCACCTAAAACGCTCTGTGGCAATTTGATTTGCAGTGCGCAGGTTTTGAAGTGATGTGGTGCACAAGTAAAGACAAACAAGTGATTACAATCCAAAAAATTTGGGGGAGGGTTTGTAATCCTGGTTGTTTGTGACCGCAAATAATAATCCCAGGCAATACACAGCAATGTGTATTGTGCTGTTTACTGTGTGTTACAGTCCTGAAATACTAAACACAGCTATTAAACACACACAAGATACACACACGATCATAAGTCCACAGTGAGTGCTAACATGCAAGTGGTGAATAGACAATGAATCCGTGAACAACGGTGTAGTGTTGCTTGGGTTTCTGCTGGCCTTAAGCGACAGCTCCGGATCGTGTTCGCCATCTAATAAATAAAAAACAGTACAATTAAACTTGACAAAACAAACAAACACTAAACACTCACGGTTATTTTACTTTCGTCCTTCAGTAGTTCTCTTTATCATAAACAAAGAATCAGATCACGTAGCCACGTCCCCTTTTGTACCCTCAGTCACTTCCCCTTGGTTAGCGAGTGCAGACGTTTCTCCTCCAATCTGAGGTTGCCACGTCGCTTTCCCTCTAGAGCGATGATTTAATATACCGCAACTGTGCCCCTTTGCAAGATGGCCAACTTCCAGCTAACCCTGGGAATGAATTGTCAGGCCATCCAGTCCAGGGCACTCTGTTCCCTTTACACAGCGCCCTCACAGGTTGGGAGGGAGATTCATCACCAAGAATCATTCTTTCATTGTCACCAGCTCCCATCTATGTTTAGCATTGCGTTGAAAGTGTCTCAGTTTGCATCCCCTTGTCCAGCCAGGTTAGGTATTGCTTGGACATTGTACCACTTGGCTTTGTCAGCTAGATTCACTTGGCTCTCCATGGGAGAGACAGTTGATTAAACCGCAACACGGCAACAGTTGTAAATCACTTTTAGATTCCCTTCCAAACAGCATTCTGTAGAGATTGACTGCCTTTTCTACAAAATGTGATTTTCAATCTACTAATGAGTACCTTAATTTTACACTGACTTCTGAAGGATTGTTTTGAATTAGATTTACCCGATAGCTTTCTTTACCTAGAGGTATCCTACGAAAAGTTTATTTTGCCAGTGTAATTATTTAAAAGAAAGTTGTGTTCTTAATAACGGTTTTGTGTCTGGAGTTGTTTAAATTTAAAACAGTAACAGACAATGGCTAGGCCAGCTTTTGTGTGCTTTACACTGGATTGGCAAGACTTTATTCAAAACATTATTCTAAGATCAATGGTATGAAAATTATGTTTTTGCTGAGATTTTGGGATGGGAAAAAAATGTGGCCATTATCTGATTAACAAGTTTGGGAGAAAAGACCACACACCCCCCCCACACACTTTACATCCCCTTAAGGACTGAAAAGAATATAAATTTACCTGTTGTAAGCTCTTTTTTTTGTTCAATTGTTTCACATTCCTCCACCACCCCCAATCACCACCTTTTTAAAATGATCCCATGGTGAACCAGAGGTTTGAGGCTGCCAAATGTTTAATCTTGTACCATATTTACATTCTGTGTCGTGGGAGTTTGTCCTGAACTAATGGAAATTATGTTAAATGTCTGATTATGGACAACACAGTTTGTGTTAAATGTTAGTCAGTATATACAATAATAACGCCTTCGCTGGTGATAAATCCTGTATCTGTCTACCCTGCCTCACTCTAATCAGATAAGCCAGGGCGCTAATTGAAGTGGGTTGGTTCCTTTGATTTCCTCCCAGTGCACAGGTCAGACTCAATACAGACAGACGCTCCGCTGTTCCTCTGTAAAATGCCCCCTCCCCAGGACAGGCTTACCCATTAATGATCGCGAAGCAGCAGCTTTGTGAGTCAGCAAATGTTACCTGCCGCTCTCCCTGCCTCACAGTAAATTGCACAGTTTGGGCTGTTCCTTGGCAGAGGATGACTAGCCAGACATTGTTGTTGGCATCTTACAAAAAAGCACACACAAATAAACATACTGCAGGAATAGAGAATAGCATATTATATTGCATTAGATGACAAGTGAATCTCCTTGCCTTTCAATAGAATTCCAAATACGTATATCTGACATATACAGATCAAAAAGGGACATCACAAAGACTCCCTCTGCAAAGTGCAGTCACCGAATGACCCACAGATGTGTGAAGAAATGGTTTAAAAACGATGTCATTCATAGTTCGATCTCTTGTTGTTCATTGCAAACTAAATTCTCAAATGTTTTATATAAAAAAGTACCATCTTCAAGTCATTGGGTTCAGAAGTGTTTGTGTTAACAATTTAGAAGAGATAAGTACATTAGTATGGGTCTGGTTTCAATGTGGAGATGTAAATCTCTAGATTTCATAACACAGATGTAACTGCTAACTTGTTGTGAGAGAATTGTAAAATAACTGATTTTGAACAAGATGTGCAGATAATAACACTTAAGAGCAGCTGCATATGCTATTGTACCCAGCATCTGGTATTTAAGGCAATTTGTGCTCATTACTACAAATCTTAGCTCTCCTTGTTGATAATAAAAGTTATTTTCTTTGCGATCCAAGTGCAAACAGCCCTATTCATTACTTGTTATAGTTTGGGTTTTATTGCAGCAGAGGGAAAGCCGTGGAAAGCAGATGCAATAAGGAGCGTTGTGGGAGAGTGATATAAGTGAAAACTCTATCAAGATTTTATCAGCTGTAATCAAAAGGTGGTTGTAGGTCTGTAAATAATACTAGAGACAGGGAGCTCAATATGAACCTGCAGGCACTGTGGGAATGTCTGGGTTTACTGGAAAGGTGTCTGAGATCCGAAGACAAAACTACAATTCCAGTCTTCAGAGTTTCGGCGTGCTCAAAACACATGCAAGACTGAAATGCTATCGTGGCCTGAGCTGCTGCCCTCTTCTTCTGGTTTATACTCACTCTGTGAATGCATTATATTGTAATCACCACCCGTTTGTATTTTTCATACTGTTTAACAAGGTTAGGCTGCAACTGCAAACCCCACACCACGATCTGATGTCTGTCCTTGGATGAACACCCAGTACCTCCTGTTAACTTTAAAAGTACCGAGCTGTGCAGCAATTATCCCTGCTTTCAAATGTTCCAGCTTATTCATTTAACTTGCTATGTTCAATTTCAGCTGTTGCCACTGAACCAAATTACTACTAAAGCACAGACCACATCGTACAGTCTTATAATTTACTACGACCTTCATCACAAAATTGGTGGCATATACAATAGTCCAGAATCATTGCTTTCATTGGTAGTAAACAACATTGCTGCAGGCATGTTGTGATAAAATGAAAATGAATATGATCTGCATATGCAGGATATAATGAAGGGGGGTTTAATCTGCAAGACAGGTATCTACTTCCCGTTGTCTTTTCCCCATAGGTTTAAATTGCAATTTAATGCATGTTTCAATTTTGCCCTCAGGTAAGAGAAAGCGAAAGAACTTCTCAGGCATGGTCAGCTTTACAAAGGTAGAGATGGGCAAATTACATTTAATATAGAAAAGTGCAAGATACTGCACGCAGGCAATAAAAATGTGCATTATAATTACCATATGGGAGACACTGCAATTAAAGAAGGAATCTAGGAAAAAGACCTGGGAGTTTGTTGACTTAGAAATGTTTAGACAATGTGGGAAAGCTTTAAAAAAGGCCAAAAAAATGCTTGGATATATTGTGAAAAGCGTTGAACTCAAATCAAGGGAAATAATGTTAAAACTGTACAATGCATTAGTAAGACCTCATCTAGAATATTGTGTTCAGTTCTGGTCACCTCGCTACAAAAATAATATTGCTGTTCTAGGAAGAGTGCAAGGAAGAGCAACCAGAATTATTCCGGGTTTAAAAGGCAAGTTATATGTAGACATAATAATTGAATCTAAAAGAACTGAATCTCTTCAGTCTTGATCAGAGAAGACTACGCAGCGATCTGATTCAGGCATTCAAAATTCTAAAAGGAACTGACAACTCAAGGGACATTTTCAACCTGAAAAAATAAACAAGGACCAGGGGTCACAAAAAGAGATTAGATAAAGGGGCATTCAGAACAGAAAATAGGAGGCACTTTTTTTATAGAGAATTGTGAGGGTCTGGAACCAACTCCCCACTAATGCTGTTGAAGCCGACACCCTGGGATCCTTCAAGAAGCTGCTTGATGAGATTCTGGGATCAATAAGCTCCTAACAACCAAACGAGCAAGATGGGCCGAATGACCTGGAAATGTTTGGCTTTCCCCACGTGGAAAAGTGCTCAGACTAGGAACTGTACTTCAATGTAAAGTACAGTTGCAGCCCAACCCAGCTATAAAATATGGCACAGTACTCTCCACGATGAAACTGAAGTCAATGCAATATGCAGTTTAGTTAACTTGTTCTGCATCTTCTGCACACTATCTGATTAGGATCTGGTTTGGCACAGGGTACTACTGAAATACAATGTTTCACCAGCAGGTGTCACAACTGAAGCTTTTCAACTACAATAGTTTATAGGAATAAAATACAGCACAGAGAAATGCTGCTTTCACATGACCTAACTGACTTATCTGATTGTGAAATAGCAAGGGAACAGGTCCTATGCAGAGATACAACATGACGAGGATGCCAGCTATGGTATTATATTTAATAGGAAAAGCAAGTGTATCCTGTGGTCGTTGTGTGAGAATATTGTTGCCCAGACGATTTCTCCATGCCTGCTAAAAAAATCTGCACGCTATCAATTTACATTTTAAAAAGGCAGGCTTATCTTTAATTGAAAATATATACCCCTCTGTGGCAAGCTGGTGAGTGGATAGAGGCCCAGAGACAGTCTGAAGTTCAAAAAAATAACTATTTTATTATAAATAAACACAAAAATGAAAGTGAGCAAGGGCAAAATAAAAACTCTTCAAACAAATAGAAAGACAACAAAACAAAACTTACAAAAAAAAAAAATAAGGTTTCCAGGCTGGGCAATGCCTTCACTGGAATCAAACCAACAACAACAACAACAACAACAACAACAACAACAACAACAACAACAACAACAACAACAACAACAACAACAACAACAACAACAACAACAACAACAACAACAACAACAACAACCTGCTTCCTCAACTCCCTCCTCCCAAATGAGAAGCAGAGGCCTCCTTTTATGTCAGGTGGCTGGGCGCTGATTGATCGTTAATTAAGTTAATCATTTAATCAACTAATCAACCCCAGCCACCTGAACATAATAAGCCCAGGCAGGTAGGGGAAATTAACCCCATCCCTGCCAATTTAAAAATAGCAGAGCTTTGCTCTGCCACACCCTCCTTCTTTCTTCTTCAAAAACCTTTTGATGTTATGTTTTATATTGTGCAGTATCATTATCAAAACTGTTTCATTGTTTCATTATTAAAACTACCACGTACAGTACCATTTCACTGTTGAAGTAGCGAGGGTTGTGATTTTTTTTCTTCTTTATTTTCTTTTTTTATAGATGTTCTTTTTATTTTTCCAGTCTTCTCCCCTTGTTGATAGTTGCTTGTTTCATAGAACAAAAAACACGGATGTTCTCCCAATTCAGCGGGAACATATACAACTTCAAACCTGATGTATCATCACCTTCTCAACCTCTCTCTGAGCTGTAATGAAACAGATGTCACAAGTATAACATTTTCTCACTGGTCTTATAAAACAAAAATATATTGTTCCTGTTCTTCTTTGAACACTATTTGAGTGTAACTTTTTATGGTTTGCTGATTGTTTGTACTTCCCCGCGGAGTGACTGTAAAAAGCATCATTGATGTTTTTCTGAGGAAGAGTAATGCTTGTTTGTTGTATAAGGTGTTTTCACAGTTCATGAAACAAAATAATGTAATAAATATCTGTTACCACTAGTGCCTTTGTACAAAGTTCGTGCTTGAGTGACGATATACTATATAATTAGATTTTGAAGTTTTTTTAATTTTTTTTTTATATACTATTCTGTTATAAAGGTCTGAATTTGTAATGGTAAATGAGTAAATATGATCCATAATCTCAATACTCAATCATAAAATCCAACACAACTAAAAAAGAAATGCATTTGTACAATTAAACTGATGTTTTTCACAGTCTCATTTTACTAGACTTGAAAATGGATTTTATTTTACTAAACATACTGTAGATCGGGTTTAGGTCGGCCAGGGTGTCATCGGCTCGCCGCGCACCAGCGCCCCCTGTGGTCTGGCCGGGCGCCTGCGGGCTTGCCTGTAAGCTTCCCGGAGCTGCGTTTTTCCTCCGGTGCTGTAGCTCTGAGATGACTGCATGGAGAGTCTGCAGTGTGAAAAGAAGCGGTCAGCTGACGGCACACGCATCGGTTGACAGCGCGTGTTCGTCTTCGCCGCTCCCGAGTCAGCGCAGGGGTGGCAGAGGTGAGTTGAGCCTAAATAATAATTGGATATTCTAAATTGGGAGAAAATAATAAAAAATAATTGGCGACTACTAAAAAAAACTAACAATAAATAAAGGCTTGTCTGTGCTGCACACTTCTCATTATCGAGGGATTTCAATTGGTCATCCCTTCTGCAACAGAGGATAGAAGAAACTGTAATATAACGTAGAGAGAAGGGGCAAAGTTTGTGAAGGACCCTGCCTGTTAAGAGATAATGGTTTTATATTGAGATTGATTGGGTAGGGGATTTTGTCTGGTTCTGCTCTGTCGGATTATTTATTAGGAACTCCACTAGCCTCTTTTCTCTGTGACCTTCTGACTGGTGTCATTTTTATTCCTCAGTGATTTTATGAGTCCTTGTGAGCAATGCCCTCATTAGCAGTGTCAGATTTGGAGTGTGATCCTTTCAGATTGAAAAGTGACAGTGTCTCACCACACAGCAAAGCAGGGTGGGTGTTTCCGTGCCCTAAAAACCAAAAGGCTACTGGAGATCTGGATACTGTTATAATACCAGACCACAGTATTGCCAGCAATTGACAAAAAGAGTGTATCTGGAACAAATATTGCACAGTCTCCTGATAGTAGCACATTGATATTGAGAACATAGATCTATGAATGAGAGAAGGGCATCTGATCATCAGTTCCTATTGATATGAGAATGTAGATCTATGAACGAGAGAAGGGCATGTGATCATCAGTTCCTATTGATATGAGAACGTAGATCTATGAACGAGAGAAGGGCATGTGATCATCAGTTCCTATTGATATGAGAACGTAGATCTATGAACGAGAGAAGGGCATGTGATCATCAGTTCCTATTGATATGTGAACTTAGATCTACGAATGAGAGGGCATGTGATCATCAGTTCCTAGTAGCTGTTTAGTCTCAAAACTTAAAAGGATCCCAAATGTTTCTGCATCAACAACGTGGTTAGGTAACCTATTCCATAACCTCACCAGACTTTGAGTAAAGAAGTGTCTCCTGCCATCTGGCTTAAGAATCCTTAATATAAGGCTATGGTTCTAAGGTACTGCAATAGAACTGAGACTTGTATAATTCCATGGTGATACCGTTGTTACTGTATGTTACTTCTCTGATAACACTCAACCAGTGGTTCATACCATTGCACCTGTGCTTCTAGATCCATCGCATTGTCATTGTAGTGCCACTTAACTGCCATTGATGATCATGTGGTAATATTTTGTGTTTGGCTGCTTGGCAGAGTAACTTTAATTATCAGTTGTTAGGGAGCAGCTGAACAGTGATTCTTCATTCCTCCAGCATTATTAATGGCACTAGTCAGCCAGAGTGCTAATCAGGCAGAGAGGTTTGCATGATTTATGATGGGCGAGGCTTCTCAATTAGAACAGGTTTCCCTTGGGGAATGGCCCTGTCCACACTCTGCATGAGGGCCGCCATTAAACTCACATGGAGAACAATTTTAGGCTTAGACTGCCACCGGATTTTGAATGGTCCAGGTTGTAAAGAGAAACTCTCTGCTTTCAAAGGAGATGCATTGGGCAGAGAGTCGTTTGATTGAAATCATGTGTCACATTTGACCAAGGATCATATGGGACTGGCATAAAGTCTGATACAGTGGTGTAACATAGCCAATGCAGAGTGCTGGATTCTGGTATTGGCATGAAACACAGTACAAAACAATGCCCCTGCTGTTGAAGCCTTTCAACAACACCCCTTTTTAACATTGTGTTCCCTTGTTGTGTGCCAGTACCACATTCGACACCCTACTTTGGCTAGATATTGTAACCTGAAAGATGCTGCTAACAACACATTTTCAGTTAAAAAGAAAAACAAATCTCTAGTAAAACTAGCTAGCTACTTGCAAGACCAAAATCAGCCACCGTCACAAACCCCTTGATCACTAATTTGTAATACATTTTTGCTTGTATTTAAACGAGGGGAATGTAATTAGGGAGGCTTCTCACTGATGATCTCTTCTAGACTTGCAGAGCCTTTGAAAGCGGCTTTTATTGAAAATGTGCCTCCTTGACGGCTCCAGCATGAGCTAATTGCTAAACCAGTCCTGAAAATCACTCACACTGGCCCAGCTATCAAGGACAAGCCAGTCCTACTCATTTCAAGCCAGACAGGCCAATACTATCACTTGAGAACTTAAATGTGTCACTTGAGACTAGGTGGCAAAGAGGACATATGCACTAGCTCCTGCCAAATGATATTAAATGACAATGCAGGTGCAATGCAATGACAATGACTGTGTACCGAGCAGCAATGAAGTCACCATACAGCCACATGTGTAAATGCAGAGTAATTACAAAAGACTCCAGCAACTACAGCAACAACATTTCCCGTGTTGTAATTAGGCAAGTTGTTGCATTATAACCACACAACCATATATGTAATCACAGGGTTATTACAGTGTAGATAGAGACATTTTATATATTATCAAATACATTACATTAAGGTCCTTCTACTTTATTACATTTCATTTTTAGGGTCCTTCCTCTAAGATTGTGTTTGATTTGCACCCGTATTCACCAGGGTTTGGATTGCATTTGACTGTAATCCGATACATTTCAGATACAGTGCGATTATTACATAGTTAGGAGGACTCTGTTGTTTTATGCAGAGGCAACTGCTGGTTTAGGGTACTTGGTAGTGGGACTTTTGTGACCTTTGCATTTCAACAATTTTCAATATAGATACCAACTTTGATTTATTCAACTTTACAGAGTACATTTCCAGAACAAGCTATCTTGATTTCCACATTAGTGTATATAAAAATGCTGTATGTGTGTGTTTGGTTGCTGGGGGCTTTTGTAGTGCCTCATTCTCTCGCTGCCAGTCTCGCTGTACTGTTTACAGCTGACAACACTATATAACCCATTAGAACTACAGCACCAAGGCTGCGTGCAGAATATTGTTTGTGAAAACAGAGCAGGCTGTTTAGCAACCTTTGTCCATCCCCTGCAGTGACCGAATATTGATCTGAGCATCCATATTATCAATACCACTGTAGCTGCCTGGAGGGTTCTCTGATGTGATTTTGAGACATCAATATTTCAAATCCATTAATATTTCATGCTACTCAGTATCAGCTCCTGTAAAACTCTACTGCTTTTGAGAATGGGCAGTCATCTGGTTATTCTTTGAAACGGCATGCATTTTAAATGTGATAGTCCCTGTCCTTCTCCTGCTGTCTATAAAAGGTCTAGATTCTGTAGGCCTTCTCAATATTGCATCAGAAGTGACACATTCCAGAATCCACACCAATTTAAAGCAGTTTTAGCAACCTTATCATTTCTGACCAGGCAGTGTGTGCACGTATTTTAAATTCGGTGTTTGTGAATGCAGTGCAACCACTCACAGCTCTGTGAGCCAATTTAAACACCCACATTTAATGTACTGCCCTAGATTTTTCTCAGAGACTAGTACCAGTTGTGCAGAACTGTGTTTTTTTGTGATGCAGACACACTGGTGACCTGAGTTAGATTCAAACACATGTTACTGAACAAAACTTTGTTACCATTTACTTATATGGTAACGCCATATCAATGCTAAAATTACACAGTGCCTATTAATGGCAGTATGTTATTACTCTGCAGTCCAAAATCATTGTTGTAATAAATGCGTTATAACTGATAGTGTCCTGCAGGGAGCACATCACATGCTAATGCTGTCTTCCAAGAACACTTGGAAAAAAAAAAACTATGAATACAACGTTCAGTTCTCAGTGTTCAGTGTAATGCACGCAAACACTATCCTATTTTAAGAAACAAGCTGTATTTTGAGTGCCAACGTGGATTCTAAAAGCGGTTTGCGCCAGAGAACCAGGCCCTAGCGACTTCCAAGGAGACACAACAGCATTGCAGGGTCAGCTTGACAGTAATTGTGTGCGTCTGCATTGTGCAATGAAAAGAAATACAGACTTTTATACATTGTTGTATGTACAGTACGTGTACTCATACAAAACTCCTTCAATGAGCAACCGCAAAGCGAATTGATATAGAGTGCTGTGCCTGTTTGTAACATATAGAGGGGGCGCCATTTATATTGATGGTTTTATTATGCTGCAGGGACCCACTCCCATTACAGGGTAATGTAGAAATGAGAAAGAATCACCAGACCATGCAGTGTTATGCAATAGATCAACAGCAAAGTAAGTGCAGGTTTATTAAGTGAACCAAACATGCTGAATCAACTACAGAGAATGGAGGACATTTCCGCAGAATAAATGAAAAGGATGGAGCAGTAACCGAGCTTTGGCACTATAGGGGATGTGCAATGGTTTCTTACTAAGAGGCAATGGCAGCACAAGGGCAGTGACTAGTATTGGTATTGGGAGAATGGAAACCTGGCTTATAATGCTTTTGATGTGCTGGTAAATGCATAAGACTAAAGAGTGCTAAAGCAGTGCTTTAAAATCAAATGTATTACCACTAAGTAACCTTTACTGGTTCCCTTCTGTTGTGCTAGCAATATTGTGGTTATTCACTTGCTTTTTTATTGTAACTATTTTTACATTATCCTGATGTTTAAACACATCAGAATCAAAACTATAGATGAACCATTGCATCCTGATGTCTCTTCTGTAGAGGGGTTCAACTATTCACTATAGCTTTTCATAGCTGTGTATTCCAAATTATAAAATGCAAGCAAATGACCAAGAGAAGGGTACCAGGGTTTACATTGCTGTGTAAGAACATTGATTTTAATACCCTGGTTAGCACTCATTTAATGTGTTTACTGGTGCATCTGCCCTTCAGCTGACCTTGAGAAAAAAACGTGTGCTCCGCATCTGCACGCAAATTACTGCCTCAGATAACCCACTGAAACATTCGATATTATGGTAAAGAATGCAAGTGAATTCCTCGCTCTCAAAACCATGGCAGTTCAACGCATTGCTAATGAAGGCAATAATTACTGCAACATCACAAGCCATTAAACACAATCTCCAGAAGGGAATGCTCACAGAGCCATTGGGACTCTTTTTCCATAGATTTTTTTTGTTTTAACCCCTACTCATACAGTACAGTAAGTGATAAACACCCTGGGTGCAGGTTAGCACAGTCTGCAACGAGTTTTTGGGTTTTCTAAAGCTGGCAGTCTTAGCCTCCACAATATGCAAATATTCCCAACACCTCTGATTCTGCAATCATGATTAACTCATTTTTAAGGAGTTACTGAAGATTAAATCTCAGACTTTGTATTTTTGTATCGTACAGAAGTGATATACAGTTGAGTATACATGCATGGCACAGGATATGTAACGTGGAATAACCTGAAGCTGAGGCTGTGATATTCCAAACTAGCTGCTTCATAAATAAAACGCTTCCCCTCTGAACAAACTCTTATTTCCTTTTATGTCTTTGAGTCAAAGATGTTCCAGCTGTAAATCAGCATTGCGTTTACAGTTCCTGCCCACTGCCTCTTCCTTTTCTGCTTCTGAATTTTATAAAGGCTATGCTGTACTCAAGGACGCTTAATACGTTATTGAAAAAGTCATTTTCCGAACTGCCGAAGAATGGTGTTGAACAGTCCATGAAAAATAAAGGTTTTTTTTTTTTTTTTAACATATTTAAATCAATTGTCGACAAGTCATCTTTAGCTCTATCCATCATCCATCACATATTTGCAGTCATGCAGCTCAAGCACAGTGAGTTTTATGCTAATTGTGTTAATGCCAGAAGCTCTAATCAAGGAATTCTGTACGTTGGATTCACCACCGCTGAGATATACAGCAGGATTTGAAAATGTCATTTTTACATTGTCCTGCAACCTTGCTATACAAACAATGCCCAAGGTATTCAAAAACGTTACCTTGCAAGTACACAGTGCGTATTTTAACCAGGCGTCTCTGTTTCCTCTCTGCAGGGAAGCCCCCTCTCGTTTAGTTCAGAATGACTTTGGGCTGGTTCAAGAAGAAGCCTGAGCCCATAGTGGCCCCCAAAAACAACACAGTGACCATGCCTCCTCCGGTCATGTCTACTGTGGCTGACAACTCGACTGAGGTGGAAGGACCTAAAGGTAACAAGAAAGACATCTTCGAGGATATCAGGAACAAGTTCATCAACGAGATCGACAAGATTCCTTGTGAGTAGAAGGGAAGGCAGGGGGTGGGATTTATATTCAGTGGTTTATTTTCTGGATGCCACTGCAGTGTTGTCTGAGATAGTTCCCAACCTTTTCATTACATGATTGCCATTCTGTTGGTACGCACTACCTAAAGACAAGATTAGCTTTGTCATAGAACACATTTCTAGAGACCAACTTCAACTGTAGTATCCAGTATAAAAAAAGGGTTAAAAGAGGACTAAATCGTATTTTAAAAAAAATACAAGTGTTCTCATGCATGATTTAACATTCCACATTTGTCAATGTTTAGTGGGAGCAATATGCCTATTAAATATTCACCTACAGTTAAGTAGCATTTTACCTCCCAGCTCCATCCTTAGCTCCTTCAGTCCTGGTTGTCTCTCTTGGTCTCATTAACCCTTTCCCCTCACAGTCCTGACTCCCATGCAAGGATTGCATAAAACACTATCAGTGGGGTGGAGGATAACCGTGTACAGCCAGAGCAGCACTGGTTCAAGGTTCTGAAGATCAATCAGTGAGGGACATCTACTTTATTGAATGAGTGCTGCACCACATTTGTTTGATGTGCTTTGTCCAACACCTCTACTCACATTCCCCTTCTGCCAAGTACCCACCTCGTATATGCCCTTCATTCAGGGTAACACTCCCCCCTCTCTTTTCCCTCTTTGCACAGTGCCACCCTGGGCTGTCATAGCCATTGCCGTGGTTGCTGGCCTTCTGCTCCTCACCTGCTGCTTCTGCATCTGCAAGAAGTGCTGCTGCAAGAAGAAGAAGAACAAAAAAAATAAGAAGGACAAAGGTGCCCTCAACATGAAGAACATGAAAGGCGGGGATCAGGTAATGAAGCAAACTCCGGGGGCCAGCAGAAGCAGCCTCTACTGGCTTTGAGCAGTCCACCTCTGTGCTATTAACAAAAAGGGCTTTCAAATAGTTGTCAGTCTTAAAAAAACAGTTGTTTTTACACCTTGGTTAAATGTATTATAGACACTAGACATGCCATGTATATCTCCCTTTATTATGGAAAACATGTGCCACAGTCTAGAGAAATTGAATGCCCACTTTTTCCATGACGCAGTTCCAACGATATATTTCTATCTGTCAGATTAACCAACACAACTTGAAAAGTCTTGACAGCTTTAGAAGAGAAATGCCCGTACAGCCAGGAATTGGCCTTTGGTAATGGGAATGTTGGCTTTTGAGAACAGAAGTAATTTAAAAACTGTTTTAAAATTCATAGAATATTAAAGTTTCAGCAGCTAATTGAATGGCAAGCAAGACATGTTTGATATGTTCTTGATATTTTCTGTTATAAGGTTTTTATGTGAGAAATGACAGCTGTATATTCCTGTGCTTTGGGGTTTGCTGGAGAAATGACAGACTTTGTTGAAACATGCATTTCAAATTGTTATTATTTGCTGCATTTAGCTATTCAAAGCAGGATGCATAGATTTGAAAATGTTGCATGCATTTCCTTGATAAATGTTTTGATAAGTGTGATACACAGCACTTACTGTCGGAATTGTCATGTTTTAACGGTTGTATGAGAGAAAATGTGTTTTCCATTTTGTCAAGGATTATTTATAAACTGCAAACAGGTAACCAGGCAACATACACAATGCCACAGTGCAGTGCAGTAAATATAAATATGAATAATGTAAAAAATAAAATTGATAATTTTGACAATTTAAAACAGAGGTACAAAATCTCACCTTGCCACCATTGCTCTTTGAACAGCTTCTGGCTTCAAGGCATCACAAGGACTAACATTTTATACAAACATCACAAACTGAAATAATGTACAATTACAGGACTAGCCTTATATTAACGCCAACTCACATACAGTATTCAAACCAGCAGATTGCCAACATTAGTTTATGCCCTCTAGGCCTACATTTTGTGTTGCGTTTGAAATAGCAATTTGTTATCACCAGCGTTTAGGATTTAGCAAACTTCAATTAAGTCCTTCCATATCTGTCTTTACTCCCTGGACTGGGAAGAACCCAGTCTATTAACTACAGTAATGCCAGGAGAATTGCATGCATTCTGGAGTCCTGATACGTTTCAGAATCTGGCTTAGTTAAAAGGGCGGCCAGAAAATGAAATGACAAAAGCTACGATGAGAAGTCTTTGTTAATTATTATTATAACATATTATAATAACACGTTACAACTCGAAAGACTGTGGCATGTTTATCTCATTTTAAGTTTCAACTGAGTTCTTATGATTAACAACTTGCTTCACTGACCCAGAATTACACTCATCGTGGGACTGCCTTACCCAAGTAACACTAGGTCGTCTAAGATCAATTCATAAATGCTTAAAGTTATTTCTTAAACAGAGGAAATGGCAGTTGTGAGCAACCTCCATGGCATATCAGTGACTTTACCTTAACATTTCACAACTGCATTTACTGGCCTCTCTCAGTCGCATTGGTATATAGTGCTCTTGTGATGTGCTTTAGAAAGGTTAATTGTATTGCTTGTTATTTTCAAGTCTTTGCAGGATTTAGCGTTTCCACACTAATAGACATTGTAATCAGAAGCCGAGTGTTTCATTTCTCTGCGTTCTCCTGCCGTGTTGTTGATTGCCTGCTGTATTTCCTGTGCCTGTGAGTTCAATCTCTCCCTCTCTCTCTGCTCTCCTCTTCCGCTCTATGTCTATCTGTCTGCTGTGTATCTTGACCCTCCCGGATTGCTGTGCTACGGTAGGTGTCCGGCAAAGGGCTCGCAGCTCACGCAGGGCTGTACGGCCCCCCAGCACTAAGCTGAGGGGCTGATGTGACTGTTGGAGCTTTTCCTTTCTCACAAGATGAGTTGGTGAAGATGCTTCAGGGCAAGTTTAAGCTGCTTAGTATTTCACTTCTGATATGCCGCACAAAATGCTGCATCTCGGGAATTAGGAGAAGGCTGACATTTTGGCAGAAAATCAAACGCTGAAAAAATGTTAAGCTTTTTTTTTTCTTTTCTCAAAGGCATGTTTTCTTAACTCTCTCAGCTTAACCCTATACTGCGGTGTGTCCAGCACAGTGCAAGACAGTTTTATAGTGCTAGCAGAAAAAAAAAGTAACTATATTATAAATATTAGGAGAAATTAAGTAAGTAAAATGGCAAGATGCGCTTGAATAATTTCCATGTGCACTTAGTACTCTGGTCAATTTTCAATCTCATTACTGTTTGGGTTTAATAATTCTGACCATTCTTGCTGTTCTGGCCACATTGCAACATATCATTAAAGTTCACTCGGTTAATGGTTGAAAACTACACCATGCGTGACACAACAAATTGTGTTCAAGTTATTGACACACTGCACGCTGTGGCCATGGGCTGTACCATAGGCTTAACACTGCCCTCGCTAATACTGTAAATCATTGCTGGATCATGCCCCAGTCATTGCTGTGTGATCACTGCCAATCATTACAAAACAGACTCGGCTGTGCACTAATAATATCTACCAATGGAAAGTAGCACCCTAATTCAGACTGGGGACATTTGACATTGGGACGAGTATACAAGCTTTAGATTTCCATGTTTCATGGCAACAAATGATTCAATGATCTTAAGAATCTGCTTATTTACATTGAGTGGCTGAGCTAGGGTGTCAAGCCCTTCACACATTAAGAAGAGTTTTTTTTTTCAGCCATTATTATGAGCTGTGAGAAACAGGCACCCAGTGCTTAAATGATCTTGGTTGAAAGCTGTATGCAAATGATAATGTAGCCTAAGGGATATGTTGACAGGTTTTCTATAACTGTTGCCTACAGCCCTGTATACATAGGGAACATGTCTTATATCTAAGGAAAGATGCTTTAATATGACAGATGCATGCTGATGCACTTATGAAAAAGCGTTAGTGAACAGATTGATGGTTTCCACTGCATCTTGCCCATTTTGTCCATCCAAAACAACAAGCCTCTAGATACATATTTGACTCAGGTTAGGGAAGAATTGGCTCACTCTGATTTACAGATGGACCATGCAGCTCATCTGTTAGTAGCCCGCAGATCTGCAAGAGAGAGAGTGAATTTCCCACCTTAGAGCCTGTGCTAAAGAACCTCAACCTCTACAGCTGGCTGCCTTTGTAGAACAGTCTGTAAATTCGATCTTCCTTGTGTAGCATGATGCCACCATCCAAAACTTTATGATGCATGTTAGTCCAGGTTTATCTTATTGGCAACCTGCAGCTTTAAAGAATACAGTATAATTTTCCTTGAATGAATTGCTGCTCCCTAAGCCTGGATTCAATTCTTAATTATGACTGGCCCAAAATTCTCGTGAAAAGTTTATTTGATTTTTTCAAGTAAGTCATTTTTAAGCAGTCGACTCATATGTGGAGGACTGCAACTTCCCCTACCAGGAATTCAGAGGAGATGCATAAGGGAAGCACAAAGGCTCAAAGGCTAAAGCAGCCCTCTCTTGCATCTTAGGTTGATTTTCTCGCCTATTCATTCATTAACAATATTACCAGCCCCCTCTTTATTGTACTAGGAATCTTTCAGTTCTTCACTTTTTATGTTAATTCAGAATATGCAAATATTTATAAAGAATAAAAACACAGCTTCATCCTGGGTCCTTTGCTGTACAATAGGTCACAGGTTCTGATTGCAGAAAGACCTCAGGAGTGAGTTTGAACTGCAGAACAATACATGAAGTTATTAGGTACCAGAAATCTGCAGAGGAGATCCATCTTTAGCATTGTTTTTTTTTTTTTTTTTTATATCTGCATATTATGAATTGAAGCATTCAATACAATCAAAGACCCAAAAGATCCCCATTATACAGTCTTTATAATGTATTGTAAAACCTTGGTAAGCACTCCTCTACAGAGGTAATCAGGAAGAAATGAGTCACTAATCAAAGCTCAAGCCAAAACGTTTGTGTGCTTGACTTGACTAACTGTTTTTGATTGGGTGTTTAAAGCTATGGAAGAAATGAATGACAGAGATGGACTCTTGTAAGTGGAGCATGCCAGTACCTCGTCCTGCGTTGTGCTGCTCCAGAAGCTGCAGATGTTCTCTAAGCTCCTCGTCCTCTCTCTGGTTGGTTCCTGCAGAACAAACAGGACGATGACGATGACGATGCAGAGACGGGGCTGACTGAAGAGGACGAGAAGGAGGAGGAGAAAGAACCAGAGAAGCTGGGCAAGCTGCAGTTCTCACTCGATTACGACTTTCAGGACAGCAAGGTGAGAGGGAGCATTCGATGAAAAATAAAAGCAGCGGCAGTTCACGATGGAGACAGTCGAGACAAACGTTTTCATTGATTTTGTTCAGTTTCTTTAGTATTTCTACATTTAGCACTATTGAGGGTTTTACTGTAAATGTGCGATTTTTCTTAGGTTTGTCACATGTTAAAACAAATGTAATGTGTTGCAGTCTCTTATAAACATTTCCATAGCAAAAGAATAGCAGAGTGTAATAAAGCATAGTGAAAGCATGGGAAAGCATAGGCAAGAGTGGTAAATTATAGCGAGTTATAGTAAAGCATATTAAGGACGGATGGTTATTGTATTAGCAATCACCAAAGGCCCTGAGTCATACCACTCAAACCATGCCAGTGAGAGAATGGTACGAACCAAATATACACTGCATCCCATGGTACCATGTCAGATCCAGACAGTATGTTTTAAATCTAATTGTCGCTAACGCTGCGGCCAGCCAATGGCTCTGCAAGAAGAGCGACTATATTTCCTGCGTGTCCAGCTGTTGCCTCAGTCCTGAATGATCTGCTTGCTTCTTCTCTTTAGTTGAACGTCGGGATTATCCAGGCAGCTGACCTCATCTCCATGGACACAGGTGGCACTTCTGATCCCTACGTGAAGGTCTTCGTCCTGCCAGACAAGAAGAAGAAGTACGACACCAAGGTCCACAAAAAGACGTTGAACCCCACCTTCAACGAGACCTTCACTTTCAAGGTATCCTAGCTCATTGGAGCAGGCTCGCCTCCACAGACACACACAGTCTGATTAATTGAGGCGGCTGGGTGTTCTCAGCAGGCACTGCTATGAATATATTTAAACGAAAAGGGGCAGTCAGTTTTGCCGTTGAAGTTAACTAATAGTCAAATTCATGAATAAGAATATAATAAAACTTACTCTATTAAATAATTGATTGATTTGTTTATATCATTAGTTTGCTGTTCAGGGTTATTACAGTGATTTTCAGATTGCAATTGTCTGGGACACAGCACACCCATGAAAATTGCCTCTCTGAAACAATTGATAAATCTTTACACGTTTTATGGCCAACTAACTAATCAGCTGTTAACAGTTCATTTGAAAACTCCCAGTTAAAAAAAATGAAGGCTTAACAGCACTGTCATTTGCCAAAGCTGCCATGTAATTCTAAGAGTTTCCCCACCATCTGGACCCCTGTTAAAGTGCTTAGACAGTGTGAAGTCTCAATTACTCTTCAAGGGTTTGTTTATATTTCTCGACCGCAGTTTTCTTTTCCTAATTACTGAAGACTGGCTAACACCCCTTTCTCAATACCACAATTATAACAAGAAAACACTTACTACACCTTACAGTGTTATAGTACAGTACTGCATAGATCAGGGGTCTCCAGCCCTGGTCCTGGCGCTACAGCTGGTTTTTGTTTCAACCAACCTCTCAGTTACTTAATTGAACCAATTATTGGCTTAATTAGTCAAGATTAACAGGAGTTCCAGATCTTTAGCCACTGATGATGTGAAGACACCTATAAAACCCGTTGGATAGGGGCTCTCCAGGACCAGGGTTGGAGACCCCTGCTATAGATATATAAGGAACTGATCAATATTGTGATGACTTCCCTTATCCATCACAAGCCTAATGCAGCAGCTATGGAATTGATTTAGTGTTATGTTCCTTTATGCACATTATGTTTTTAGTGCATTTGGGTGCTATTTTCTACTATTAGCACACTGTGTATAAAGTAAATACCTCATCTGTAACTGACAGAAACACAGGCTAATGATGTAACAGTTTAAACGTCCTGTCTGTTGGGAGAAACTTTAAAGGTTCTCACCCTGGCTGGTCGAAGTTGCTGATCTTCAACACTGTAAGGGACTGTTTCTCCTCAGCGCACCACAGTGACCCCTGCTGGCCAGACTTCCTATGAGCTCAGGCACCCACAGGGCTGTTCTTTACACTCCAGAGGCTAGCGGCAGAGTTCCTGGATGTAAAGAGGCGATTGGTTTAAGAGATGAATGAAAGGACGGCCACTGGTCTTCAGTTCTCCTGCAAAAATAACAGGTCTTTCTAAACTGGGGAGAAACACAAGGGTGAAATAATTTGACAACCTAAGGTTTTTAAAAAAGAAGAAACTATAAAATGATAAAGTTGAAAGATAGAAGTTTGTCTCTAAAGGTGTGATATAGAACAGATAAAGTAACAGATAGGCAATTTAAAACTGTTTTGAAGCCCAGCTCACAAGTCCTTGCCCAGCAATCATGTCGTTACTGGGTTTTCACAAAAGAGTTCTGTGTGAAGTTTTGTGTTGAATTTATCTGCAAATCTCTATATCTCCAATCTGCCAGCAGTCATTGATTTTGAAAGCTAAAAACCGTGGCACTCAACCCGGACTCAAGAATAATGCCCTGCCCTTTCTGCTGACACAGCAGTCTGTCAGGAATCAAGCAGCTGCCGAGATTTCAAGGGCACTGAGATTCTGCTTAGCACATCGCTTCTGCAAAACTGCAGACACTCTAGCAACGCATCCAGAGCAGAGAGAATGGAAGGCAGTGCAGGCATCTGTTCATTAACCAGTTGTAATCTTTACAAGAGACTCAAAGCATTTCCACCAGCCTTTAATTAACTCTTCTTTTTCTCATGCAAAGAGAAGATTCCATGTTAATGCTACACAACTGATCAAACAGATGACCTGGCTCAAGCAGCGTTGAATCATATTATCTATACCATATGGATGCTACACTACAATTGCCATGATTGTGCAGCATTTTGATTCTGGGAATAGGGTGTTAATTGTTGGGTCATAGCTTTGTCAAATTTGACACTGTTTTTTCACCATTTTAAAAAATGTATTAGTTAATTAAGGTTAATGAAAATGCAGTATATGAATTACTGTACAGCACAAGTGTTGTCTTGAGAGGCATACAGTACAGTGCAATTCATAGCTGTTTAAATTACAGGTCAAATGGACAGAGGGACTCTGTAGCACTGCAAAGTGGCACCAAGTAGTTGTATTCAATATGGATCAGAAGCTTTCATAGCCAAGATCATTTAAGGGGAGGGCACTGAACTCTCTCAGGTGGCATTTGAAGCCAGTGTATATAAACTGTGTTGTATTGAGAAGAGCTCATGTCACATCTGCCTGCTCTTTACGTTTGCCCGCCAGATCCCCTACGATGAACTGGGAGGAAAGACCCTGGTGATGGCGATCTACGACTTCGACCGCTTCTCAAAGCATGACATCATCGGGGAGGTGAAGGTCCCCATGAACACTGTGGATCTGGGAAAGCCCATTGAGGAGTGGAGAGACCTGGAGAGTGCGGAGAAAGAGGAGGTGGGTAGTGCAGGATAAGCTAGCACTCCCAGTGGTTAATGCCAGCACCCGCACTAAAAGCATTACAAGCTTTACACACGCATATGTGTTTTACATGTACAAGTAGCAGCACACACCCCTAGTGGATATTGTGTTTAACCAGGTTGTATTTCTTTGTACTGTGTAGCCCCCCCCCCCCCCCCCTCTAACTGGTTTCTGCTTGTTTCCACAGCCGGAGAAGCTGGGAGATATCTGCATCTCTCTGCGTTATGTCCCCACGGCAGGGAAGCTCACTGTCTGCATTCTGGAAGCCAAGAACCTGAAGAAGATGGATGTGGGTGGGCTCTCAGGTGAACGAACGAGAGACCACATGTTGGACACAGCAAGTCGGAAAACAACAGAGCCATTTAGAATGTCCGTTCAGATTTAGAATGTCCTTTCGGATTTAGAATGTCCGTTCGGATTTAGAATGTCTGTTCAACTGTCTCCCAGGTAACATCCTGGAACATTAAAATGCTGGATGGAAAGTTCTTACGGAATCTCTGAAAAGGATTATGTAAATGTTATGTTCATATTGTTGATCTCGCTGTAAGAAGCTGTAGGGCACCATCCACTGGCCACTGGCAGATTGGCAAGTCGAATTATGAAGAAGGTATTTTTCATATTTTCATACTTGAGTTAGGGGTATCCCTCCCTCTTGAGAACATTTTGGACACTGATCACTCTGACCTAAAATTATTAAAATTAAATTTCGAATCAGTAAAAGAAAAAGAAAGCAGCAACATTGATTAATTTAAAATGATATCATTTGCAGCTTGAATTAAGAACCCATCAATGAATGGAGTGTACATATAATCATACAATCATATGCTGATAATGACAAACTTCATTTTTTTACATCACCCAAACAGTTTAATCCACTTTCTACATTCATATGCTTATTCGGTCTGGTCTAGTCCTGCGCACTGCCGGGAACCAGCCAGCTTTAAACCCAATCTTACCTATGACTTTAATGTTATGGATCGTGCAATGACTGGCGCGGGTCTGGGGTTTTTAACGTCAATTTGCGGCTCTTGACCCGCAACATGCAGGGCACCTTGGGAAGGGACAGGGCTGGTGCCCAGTACGTGTTGCTGCAGCCCTCTGATCCCTGTGCTCTCCGCCACTCCAGATCCCTATGTGAAGATCCACCTCCTGGCGAACGGTAAGAGGCTGAAGAAGAAGAAGACGACGGTGAAGAAGAACACGCTGAATCCCTACTACAACGAGTCCTTCAGCTTCGAGATCCCCCTCGAGCAAATACAGGTACCCTCTCCATCTCTCTGCTATACTGAGGTCTCATAGTATTATTATTATTATTATTATTATTATTATTATTATTATTATTATTATTATTATTATTATTATTATTATTAACTGTCTTATTTAAGCAATATAGCACGACAGAGTGTGCCAGGTGTAACTGAAATCTGGTTTCTTTCTGCAGAAAATCCAAGTGGTGGTCACAGTGCTGGATTATGATAAGATTGGCAAGAACGATGCCATCGGCAAGATCTTAATAGGCATTAATTCCAGGCACTTTTCCGACATGCTGGCAAACCCGCGTCGACCCATCGCACAGTGGCACCCGCTCCAACCCGAGGAAGAGATAGACGCAGAACTGGCAAAAAAGAAGTAAAAAAAGGAGTGACAGAACAAACAAACAAACTAATAAACTAACAGACACTGCATGAAATTACTGGATTACCAATACTAGAAAACATGATAAACGTTACAAACCATTACATAAAGCGCAGCAACTATTGCAGCTCCAGCAACAACTACCACAACATGATTTCTAATAATCAAAAACAGATCTGATTTAAACTATAAACAAATCATGTAAGCTGGACGAGATGGATCTATCAGTTCACTTCTATACGTTTAAAATGCACACAAGTTTCAGTTTTAAATTGTTACGAGTGTTTTATTTAAGGTTCTGGGAAGAATTGATAAAAGGTTGCAATGTACGGCATGCATTTTCTAGGTATATTAGTAAAATGACATCTCTAACATTATGCAAATGCATCCTGCATCTGGTGGGGGAACGTATGATAGTTTATACTGTGAATTAGTATCAAAGGTAAGCAATGCGGTGACATAAACCCACGATGCGAGACGGTTTAGTTCTTTCTTGGTTGTTAGTGGTCTTTACCATCGCGACCTTTTTGGGGGTCAAAATGAAAAGCAAGAGTTCTGAAAACGAACCCTTTAAAGAAACGAATTTGAAGAAAAACACATTTCTAGACAACGGTGGTTGGATGTTTGTAAGAAAGAGGAAAAAAAAAACGCTTACGTTACTGATAGAAAATTGATACATTATAATCTAACAGCATGCTGTGCGCTTGATGTGTGTGACCATGAAGAAAGTAAGACGCTATTTTCATGCAGCGATATTTTAAAATCCAGAAATATAATATAAAATGAAGTAAAACAAAATAAAAAAAAGTCTTGTATCTTTGTGTGTGTGTGTGTGTGTGTGTGTGTATACAGACACACACACACACACATATACAAAGATGTGTTTTACTTCATTTTATATTGAAATATATATACATACATACACACACACACACACACACACACACACACACACACACACACACAAACATACAAAGATGTGTTTTACTTCATTTTATATTGAAATATATATACATACATACACACACACACACACGAACATACACAATGGTTAATTCTGTATTTGTTTTTCTGTCCAATGCAATACAATTCGAAAAGATTTAGGGATAAACTAACAGCCATATTTTTTAAAATCTGTAATTGCTTGAAAAAAAAAAAGAAAGTGTTGTTGTTGTTTTTGCGCGTCCTACGTTTGTTGTTGTTTTTGCGCGTCAACTATAAACGCACAGGAATTTTAATCCTCCTGATTAAAATGCCGGTTTTTTACGGTGCAAAAACCCCTTTGAGGGGAAACTCCCGACTTTAGTGGAGGGATGACAGTGTCTATAATATTTTGTCCCTTATATTGGGACCCTGATTCTAAGTTATGTGACTCTCAACAGGCGGAGTGTGGGTGGGGGGGGGGGGGGGGGGTCGGATGGATATATGTATCTGGGAACCATGTCTTCTACCTATTCAATAGGGATACTACCCTCCAAGACTGAAGGGCATTTTACTGAGAGCTCCACTCTAGACAAACACGTATTCACACAAGCACTGACCAGACCAGTAGTGTACCACAGTGACCCCTAGTGATACAAAGACAGCTCCACAGTGACGAGGCGACAGAACAAAAACCATTACTTTCTTTTTCATAGGCTTCTCCTCTGAAGAAAAGAAAAAAACGATGCAATAAAACCGTGGTTTATGAAGACTGATATAAGCGTAAACGCTAAAAACAGATTGGAAGCAAATCGTAATGAATAATTGAAAGACATAAACTGTGATTTGTCATGTGGTTTAATGACCCTACTTTAAGATGTGTTAGCAGCAGTTCCAATGCTTCTAGTAGCACCCATCTCTTATTGAAGCAGAGTGACTAACTCTAATATAACTGATAGGCTGCCCTAAAGCATTGGCTTCAGGTTTCACAGGCTTGGAGACTGTGAGGTGCCTGTTCTAACAGTACGACCTGTCAGCTGGTGTGAACTTCATAGGAAATCAAGAATTCCACGACCACATTAGTGGATATTTATGCGTTAAGGTTCCCTTGCGATAGCCCGCACAGATGCAGAACTTTCTAATAATTTCACGAGTGGACGAGAGAATGAACTGAAACGTTGTTCAGAACCGTCAACATGTTCACATTTCTGTATCCTGTATCCAAGATCTTGATGTGAATATGCTAGGTGTGTCCCAAGCTTAGCAAATCCACCATCTATTAAGTAGCAGACCCCCTAATAAATACCCACAAACCTCCGTTTAATTTGGAACTGATCCTACAAAGGTACACTAGACCACACACAAAAACGCACGATACTTGAGTGTTACTAAACTGGAAAAATAAAAAGAAAGAAATGCAATATTATGAAATTGAATGTCTTTAGTTACATTGAATAAAACAGGTTATTATTTGCCGGCTCCGTTAGATTAAGTGTTCTGTCTCTATTTCCAATGTCCAACGTTTTTCGGTTATAGCTACATTAATGCAATACAGCCACTCGGTTTCGAAACTTCAGATTTTTTTAAGCCACCTGAGCATCTCACTGTGTTCCAATTAAAAATCTATTAACTAAAATAAGGATTCCATAGGTGTTTAGATTTGCCTCTCTTCTATATATATATATATATATATATATATATATATATATATATATATATATATATATATATATATATATATATATATATATATATATATATTTTATTGTTAAATACTGCATGTTTCTATACAATACTGTAAATAGCAGCATGTTTTAGAAGAGAGGAAGAAAACATTGTGTATGTGTGTATCATTTGCCATTTTAATAAAAAAAAAAAAGAAAAAAGAATACAAAAAAAAAAAGAAAACATGCACTGACTGTATATTTTCTACGGGACGGAATCTGTATTTTCCACAAATGGATACGGGAAAGAATGTAAAATCTAGATTTTTAATTTCAGTAGACAAACTTTTAACTGCCTGATTTTCACGTGCAAAAGGGTGTTGTGTATAGTCCAGTGTGAGTCCAGCGCAATGGTGTAAACGCATGCCTGCTAACTGTTTCAGTGTTAACACGTCTCTGATTCATGTTGTTGGGTGTCTTTGTGTTCATGTATTTTCTATTTGTTTGTTTGTCTGTACAAGGGCGTCCAAGTTGAAGTGTTGCATTCCAATAACACAGATCTGTCAACAATTGATAGAAACCAGTTACATCCAAATCAAAGTGCTATTCTCTCAAAATGATCATAGCACTTTATTTTTCACAAATCCTTTGACAATCTTGAATCTGTTATACAGGATATGTGCTGTCTGTCCTGCTCTGGTAATATCTGCTGTTGACCCTGATATAAGATCATCCCTGTGTGTGCACAATAAGAGGTCATCTGTCTGAAATGGTGATTCGGTTCACATGTGTAATGAGCACTCTTTTATAATACTCTCTCATTTTGTAAAATCGCTGCCGTTTTGTATTTTTACCGCTAATATAAAAACATCCCTCCTGCATGTGCTGCTAACATGCCACAGAGAGCACTACTGAGTCAGTTCCATTGAAAACATAACAGCCGCAAGATGTATTGGAACTTCAATGCCCTTGTGGATGTCCTTTTCTAAAGCAGCTATATTTTGTGACTGCTAAGATAACCCTATGCTCATGCTTCCAAGCTTTTTGACTGCAGCGTCTTCTATATGTGTGTGTGTGTGTGTGTGTGTGTGTGTGTGTGTGTGTGTGTGAGTGTATATACAGATTATTAAAAACAAGAAAGCCATATGAACACTAATATATTTAGCGTTCAGCTACGTAGAAACTAACCTACTTATATCATCACTGTTTTTTGTGTCTTGTAGTGCATAGTACTTCAACTTACTCCTTTTTTTAATGCTTTGAATCCTTAGAACTGCTGTTAATTACGAAGACCTTGTCTAGGATGCAAACCCAAACATATAGTGTAACTGGTATTGCAGACTCCAAAGGCGAAGGCATTTTGAATAACACACATGTATCCATATGGACATTGTTGTATATCATTTTGTTTGTGATGTTACAGTAAGTATAAAAACAGTTTGTTGTTGATATGCTTACTACACTGATATTATAATATGTAATATAATAAACTTTTTTTTTTTTTTTGCTTCACTAAAATTTTAGGTTGCAAGCCACTCCCTAGCAAACTGCATATGAACCTTAACTCATAAGCTTTTGAATAAAATAAAGTTTGATATTCTTGAAATGTTTCTTAGACTGCTGTTCAACGGAACAGTGTCAGTCTAGAACCATTTAAAGAAAATCAATGTCATCCATTTTTACAATGTCAAGCATTTTGAGCCTAGTATGGCACCTGCTATATAGTTAGTACGTTGCAGACTTGCAGTGCTGAGTTGCCATGGAAGCTATCCTGGCCAATCAGAAATACTCTTATTGGGTCGGTTTCATACTGAGACTAAGGTGGGCCATTTCAGAAAATGTGTTGGGTTTCTTTGATGAAGTAGTACTGTTCAAAATGACAAATAATAACAAAATTACAGCAAGTATGCACATTTTGTTAATAGTCCATTTATGGTGCAGCCATCCATGTGTGAGCAAAAGAACATTTCCAAAACGTTCCAGCATTCCAAAGGTTAATTGAAGCAGTGTTTGAATTTGGGACTATTACACCCCCCACACCCCTCCTCCTTCAAATGAATACCTTATGATTTATATTGTAGGAAAGATTACTGTTTTCAAGGTGAAACAGAAATTCCCCAAACAAAAATAACTTAACGGATCTCTCTAAAAAAAAGGGGGGGGGGGGGAGTTCTATATAAATATATATTTTCGTTTTTCGTATTATGAATATTTTGAAATATGTGATATTTTAGTAGAGAATGCAAATAGGTAAAATAATACAAGGGATGCCATACAAAAAAACCTTGGAATTAAATAAAAATCTCACGTACAGTATGGAGTAACTTGATAGGGAAAACATTAAATAAAAGTGCGCTTCCATCCTTACTATAATGCTTATAAAATCAGGTGCAACCACTGGTCTGGCATCAGCCCTGTCTAACAAAACTACCCCTGTTGAGATACCAGTTTACTATTGAAATGAACCAGCCATGTGAACGATCAGACTCATGATAAATCTAACCCAAACTGATAAAATAAATAATAATTAACGTGATTCATTGAGTTTCTATTGTCTCGTGTGCACAACCTTTCCGATAGAGGGGTTCTCTTTTGCATACATTATATAATACTGTACATATGCTTTCAAATCTTGATGCTATCCTCTGAGATCCTGTATGGGTTTTTTTTGCATGGATTGATATAGGGCTTGGTTATCTGTGAGTGTAATTTGTCTTCATGTGCATATTCTTCACTGCTATTTGTCTATCTGCGACCGCCTTTTAAACATCATGCATAGATACAATTAGATGTGTATCACTAATAAAAATGACTTTAAAGCAAAATGATTATATTACAAACACTTCAAGCAGAGATGTTTTGCCATTATGATGTAAATAACTGGAGTCAGGTTTATTCTAAGAGATTTCTCACATGCTTATTAATTTATGTCTTGCACTGCATCTTGAATTCCACCAGGTGGTGGTATTGTAAAATATGGATCACAGTGTTTCCTGCACAATAGCACCATCTGTAGGTAAAGCCCAGCACTGAAACTGCAATTGTCTTCCATTTCAGAACTGGTCACCCCATCCCTTCTCAATTGTAAAATAATATCCAAAGAACTGTTATTAGGTGGGGGGTGGGTATGGGGTCTCTTGTATTTAATTTTCCCTGTCTTTCTTAATGTTGTGGTGCGTTCATGTCAGTATTGTACCTTCTGTGGAAAGCATGCTTTATCCCTTGATGGGACACTTTGCAAAAGTTGCTCCAGCAACAATGAACTCGAACATCAATGCATCAGCAACCCTTGTAAAGACTTCAAGGGAACCAAATATGATGAAATATCTCAATAAAAAATGATCATGTAAGTTACCAGCTCTGTACCGAACATATAGGAAATAAAGGCCTTTTAGCTATCACTGTCTCCTGTTCTTTTATTTAATAAGGTGCCATGCTAGTTTTTAACATATTTGTTTATTTATTGATATACTTTGTGATATATAGGGTCAAGGAACTCATAATAATGTTGCTAAAGCTAATAAGAAAATTGATTTGAAAATCTAAAAATGAAAGCTGTCGACTTTCAATAGTTGGGTATTGGAACAAATATTTGTTGGTTTCTTACAGATCTATTCACGGAACACGGCTTTACAACAGTAAAATCTAGGAGTGCAGACAACAACCAATTGAAATTGACATTAAAAGGGTTTTAAATGTACTATTTTTTTTTCTCTTCAACCAGCATTGTCTCTTGAACCTGCTTGACCAGATAAAACTGCCAGTTCTGATCAGTAGAAACCACAACCACTGCTCACTGCTGGAATTTCCAGCAAGGCTACTTTTAAAATGTATACTTTCACAAGCCAAGAACGTCTAGTCAGTTAATGGTAAACGTAAGAGAAGCAGTAGCCAAATGTCTACAAAACCAGTTCCGATCATTTGTAACCAGCAGACATTCTTGACAAAGATATTTAGATGCAAAGGTTTGTATCCCATTCAAAACAAACGACTACAGAGAGAAAACTTATTTTTATTATATATAATTTATATCTTTGAGCTAATATATATATATATATATATATATATATATATATATATATATATATATATATATATATATTATTTTTTTGTTACTGGAATCAAAATATCTCAATGCATAACTTGCAATGGTGTAAAAGCATGCCTGTGTTATATTCAATTTACAATACATTCATTCAAGCTGGAGATTTAAGTCTCATAGTTTTCTGTTTGTTTGCATATCAATATAGCAACGGTATACTGCACTGCATCGCTACAGCAGCTTTGTAAGGATCATGGTGCTTTTAAAATGTTGTGGCAGAAGCTGATTTCTCCAATCTTCTTGAAAGGGGACACTCAAACACTATGATTAATATTGCATTCAAGAACACATACTCTCTGCTAGGCTTCAGACGTTTTCAACATGCCTGCTCTGTAGAGACCCACGATACACAGAAGAGTGTGAGAGGTCTATGCAGCTCCTTTATAAGCCTTGTTCTAGTGAAGATGCCTGCTGTAATGGGGTCATTTCTCCATATATACTTTTGATATCGAAGAACCAAAAACAATAAATACAAATGCACTGGGCTTGCTGTGTAGATGAAGCAGTTTATCCCTCTTGTAGTCTGTGATAGTCCAGGGGACAACAGATAAGAGGCAAACATTGGTGCTACAGGAATTGATCTCATCTGAATTAACTAGAGCAAAGAATAACAGTATATCATTTTTTTTAGATATATAATCCAATAACTTACAAGGGTTCAATGCAAATTCACCTTAAAATGTACTTATATTTAACAAACATATCCGACAAAAAAAATCTTACAACAGCTTGCTCAACAGTATTTGCAAAGGTAATTGACTCAAAACAATGCCGTATGTGTGACTGTGCATGACAAACAAACAAGGCAGGTCGTTTTTCCAAGCATGTTCGAATAGTGATGGCCATTATTAATCACATAGACAAACATGAGCATTTGGAAATGAGGGTTTGACACCAAAGTGCTGTGATGCCTACAATCAGTGAACTGGGGTCCCAGTGGTTAAGCCAGTGTCCTCTGAACAGTAGTCCAGCTCGCAGAAAGATCAGTAGAATCTGGAATCTGTAGCGATAGGAGGTTGGTCTGCATAGAAAATTACCTATATGGTCCAAATTCAGCACATGCATGCAAGAGACAGTATATCACTTACATAGACTTAACCCTATACAAATATGCATGGTTTTCATACAAAGCATAGAATATCTGGAACCCACTTGTTTGATAAAGTATCACGATATACAGCACAACAGCAATAAATTGACTCCAGAATTACCATGATGAACCGCAGCATCTGTGAAGAAAGGTCAGGAAGACTCTACTAGGATCAAACTAGTTTCCTTCAGTAGTTTGAAGAGGGTCAAGGCTCTAGGCTTTACCCCACTTTGATGCCTCACTGATAGCGTCGAATCATGCAGCAGTTCTGGTTAGCCAAGCCGATGGCCCTGGCAAACCCCATGAAGATCTGTCCAATCCAAGCTCTGCATAGCAGTGAGGGCGTGGCTTGCATACAGGAATATGATGTGTGCAGTACTGCGGTGTGCCAGCAGGTGCGCCTGTCTGAAGACACAGTGGGGAGGTGTGCTATGGTGTTCTTTCAGCGCTGACGGATCACGTCACTTTGACAGCTTACTGATGACGCGGATCAAGGCTCCGTTCTCGTCTTTGAGCCTCTGGTTGTCAGACTTGAAGTCATTTAAAACCTGGGAAAGCAGATGAGGACGATAGGGGAATTATAAAGCTATTAACCCTTTTGATGATTAACTATGTATCATAGAAAAACATCTCCTGTCATGATCCATCTATAGTCTGCAGGCTTCATCTTGTCTGTTTTTTTTTTTTTTTTATAATGTGAACAAGGTAAAGTAAAATAAGATAGGGTTACTTTACTGTTATAAGATTGTAACACTTCTCTCTGTTTTACATGTTGCCTGCACTGACACCTTTGTTAATATACAGCAATAAGTGTATATGACAGCTGCATCATATCATCAGGGTGGGGTAATGCAGTTCAGCAAGTGATCTAAAATTGGCATTCGCGATTCATAGTTCACCAGAAATCAGGGAGATATGAAATAATTTGAACTCAGAAGAATCTGAGATCCCATTTTATGCTATTTTAATTTAATGCGCGTGTGTGTGTGTCTATATATATAATTTGTATAGTAACCAATTCAGTCTTTGTGAAAAAAAACAAATACTGTTTTCTTTTTTAATTTAGTTTGTTAATTGAATATATGTCATGATTTCAAACATAACTGCGATGCATATAAAGTGACAAATCGTATTGAATAATGCAGACAGGACAATGGTATCTTGAGTGTAAGTAGCACGCTGCATGCAGTGTCGTCACAGAGGCCATCGGTGCTGAGGATCTGCAGAGGGAACGGCATCTAGGTTTGTAAGGAACTTCAAATACACGAGGTACCTGAGAACTCAGCCCCTTAAGATAATAGAGAAGTGACAGTGCAGAGGCAGAGCACTCAACACAAGTCTACTGATCTCCTGCTTCGGAGGTTATCTGGTTTTACCTTGTTTTTCTCACCAATTTTAGGAATGTTCAATTGTGTTCCCTCACCACAGCAATTCTCCAAAACAGCTCAGGAGAACTGAAGGCCAGTGGCCATCTCCTGATCCCACAGCCAAGTGGAACATGACAGCTTGCTAGCATGAGTCACTAGTGACATTTTAAGTTTAGAAATACTTGCATGAAACAAACATTGCTAGATCCGTCTATAATGCTCGCACATTCAATTAGATTTTCTAGCCAACCAAGCGGAAAGACGCTCCACATACTGTAGCAGTTGTAATCATGCAATGATTTCAGAGTGCATTACTGAAAAGAGCCACCAGGGGTCAGGTTTTTGCCCTAATAAGCACCATTGTGAGAAATTGAAGGGCAAATACATCAGCAAAATCAAAATCAAATCAACAAAATACACTAAGGACTGGACCCTGTTCTTTGATCTTTTGTGGTAAACGAGATCATGGTCCAAAAATCGATGTATTTGTACTACAAAATATAAGTATCAGTACTTTATATACTGTAGTAAAGACTATTATGCAAATAAATAAAACAACATTTTAGTCTAGATTACATTGTAATTGAAAATGGTTACATTTGAACAATAATGGATTTATTCTACCCAGGGACACAGTTTACAATCTTCAGAACAGAAGGTTCAATAGCAATTGACATAGTAGGGGAATGTCGTCATGTAAATGTTTGGATGGGAAAGTCTGCTATAAAAAGTTATCACACAGCCACCAGATGTGCAAGAGAGAGAGAGAGAGAGAGAGAGAGAGAGAGAGAGAGAGAGAGAGAGAGAGAGAGAGAGAGAGAGAGAGAGAGAGATGAGAAGCACAGTAAAAGGCGAGACCTGCCTGGGTGCAGCCAGGAAGGAGAGATGTAGTGAAGTGAAGGAGGTGGAGGGATGGGGAGGAGTGAAGGGGGGGGTTAGAGGTCTTCGGTCTCCGGCAGTGGGGTGAGCCTTGAGAGTCTGTCGATGACACGTTTCATAGCTCGGTTCTCCGCCACCAGACGCTCGTTGACCTGCCTCAGGGTCTGGACCTGCCCCAGCTGCGGGAGGCTCTGCAGAGATCAGACAGACAGGGGAGGATAGGCACGGAGACAGACAGACAGATAGAGGGGCAGCCAGCGTGCAAGAGTGGAACACACAGTGCCATTCACCAAAGCACCACAATATTGTTTTCATCTGTGCTCATTACATGTTCTGGGAAGATCCCTGTCCTGTTGTATTGTTCTGAATGGCTTATGTCAGCAGGAATGGTCCCTGCTTCATCCCACCTTATTATAGTCAGTAGTTATTTATGTCTTCTCTTTCTTCCACTTCTTATCCATCTCTATGACATTCGATTTAGGGGCAATTGCCTCAGTGGAAAGATTAAGGGTCATACAGTTCATTCCAAATTGAAACTTGAAAAGATGAGCAGCATTAAACAAAGGCTGTTGCAATTCATGTAGAATACCACATACACGTTTATATTGCCATCGTTTAGTTGGTATCCCAAGCATAATTAACCTGAAACCTGAACTGGTGCACAATTGTGCTGCTTCTGCAGTGATACAAGCGTGTTGTCTTTTTGGAAATGCCTTAACATCCCAGTATGGAAGGGCAGACCTGAGATCACACTGATGTTTAAACTCATGTGAAGGATTACTTCATACACTTGTTCTCTGTGCTTTCTCAACATTTATAAACTTTGTAATGTTTAATCCGGAATTGTTAATATTAATCATTCTATCTGTCTTTGTTAATGAATTACCATGTATTCTATATAAACGTACCAATTGTACACTGTGCATATCCATCACAAGTTTCTGGTGACAATCCAATATTTCTCATCGGTTGAAGCCAATTTGTTTGCAGTCATAGTGATCGCCATAAAAACAACCTGACTGCTAAAAAAAAACTGAATTGAAACACATGGAGTGTGGGAATAACCATGCGGGGAAGATCTGAAAGCACTCCAGACGTAAGAAGACACAAAGATAATGTGTGAAAAGTAAATCCTTCAAGAAGAGTGAAGTTTTACAAAATAGAGAAGGTTAGGTAACTGACCCAAGATAATGGCATTTGAAGTTGAGAGAACTAACACAGCATTTGCCAAATAATGAGTTTGCATTTTCTGCCTGATGTGTGCCTGTGAAACGGAAAGTTTTACAGATTGTCTCCCGTCACCCAACCTCCTCTGTTTTATAAACCCCAGGCGGGGTGAGATGGCAGAGGCACCTCAGGGTGGCACTGCCCCACACGACTACCCGCAGACCCAGGAAGGTGAGTTGAGCCTATGGGCTTTCTAGTGTGCAGCTTGGCAGTGGAAAACGGGTTTGAGGCTTGGGCCCAGCCACTCACCGGACTCCCAACCAGCGGCATCATCCCCCCCCCCGGGGGCTACTGCAAACGAGAGGCGGGTCTCAGAGAGCTGTCCTGAGTAACAGCAGTGACAACACCATCAGCAGCCAACACACTGATCAAATACACCCACACCTGTAACAACTGATTAAGGGACCATCTACAAAGAGGCTTATCTTCCAGAATGTGAAAACTATCAATTATACTAACACTGAAATACAATAAAATGCTGTGAGAGTGAGAAGACTTTGCATTCCATTTTCCCTCATATATGTTTACCATGGTGCAATAAAATAACAGTAATTAGGCTGCTTTAGCATGCATTTCCCATACTGCGCCTTTACCATAGTTTACCTTTGTTTGCCATGTGCTCTACACTCGTGTTTAGCCAGGCTTGAATAAAATTAGCCACTTTTAAAGGCTTACCAGTGTGCAGAGCAGTTGCCCGGGAGGGCTTGTAAAACACTGTCCCCTCTTGCTTCAGTCACTGTCGCTGATACAGCTGAATTCAGCCAGTGATTTATTCACGTGGGAGGAGGGCTTAAGACTTACCTTCAATTCTTCTTCCATCTGAGAGACCTTCCTCTCCAGCACACGCTTTTCCTACAGAATAAAAGAGACGGTTCATTTCATCCATCCATCACTAATATATCTTTACTGGGTCAGCAAGGACTAGTTTATTGCATCTTTCTTTTGCAACACCCATAAAGATATTATCAGTAACGACACTACAGGGATAATGTACACTGAAAACCCAATATAACTGTTAGACATGTGTTTTTGATTTTTATTGTTTTTGATGGTAACTGAGAAATATACGGCTGGCTTTTTGCTTTCATCTATTTGAAATACAAGGTCGGTGTTCTGCATTTAAGTAGCTAGAAGCAGCAGGATTCCTGTGGAGGTTTTTACCTTTTTCTCTGTCTCAAGCACAGTGGACTTTTCTGATATTTTGTTCTGTTTCTGAAACACAAAAGCAGTTAAGTCACAGGGTTGCATCCTCTTGTGCCAAATAGCAAACAGTTGAGCATTTGACTGGTATCTGACAGTCATGTCTTTTCTCATTAGCATACGAGCCCCTGCTTGTTAGTCTTTTATGTTTGCTTCTGGTGTTAAGAAACTTGGAAACCTACTGTCATATTTTTCAAGGCATGAAACCAGAGATTTAAAACTAGCTGTCTTACTTATTTGAAAATCTGCAGCCTGAAGTCTTCATTGACAGATTTTTTTTTTTTTAAGAAGTTAGATATAGTTTATAGAGCTCCCGAGTGGTGCATCCAGTAAAGGCATTCTGCCTGGAGTGCAGGATCTGCCTCTATAGCTTGCAGAACGCTAGTTCGAATCCAAGCTATGCCACTGCCGACCACAGATGGGAGTTCCCAGGGTGCGGCACACAATTGCCAAGCGCTGCCCGGGTGAGGTAGGGGTTAGGTCGGCTAGGGAGTCCTTGGCTCAAGGAACACCAGCTACCCCTGTAGTTGGCAGGGCAATTTAGATGTGGCTGCACGGCAGGCTTGCAGAGAGAAAAAAAGCGGACGGCTGACGGCACTCGTTTCGGAGGACACGAGCGCTCGTCTTCGTCTCTCCCGAGTCGGTTTAGTGGTTGCAGCGGTGAGCCAGGTTGAATAATAATTGGACACCAACTGAAAAATAAATTAAAATAATTGTTAAAAAATAAAATAAGTTAGTTTTATTTATGAAACTGCTGTAGAATGTCGTTAAACGCGCCCTCCAGAGTCTCAAACTATTTCATGATTATCAAACGGAATTATACTCATTTAAACAGACTTTGTGAATAGGGTCCTGTGTTGGGTAAACAAAAAAAAAAAAGGTTTTAAAACCTTGATTAACAAATAACCCTTGTAAAACACGACCACTGTATTTTTGCATGGTATCTTTGTAGTTTTCCCCTGGTTATACTATGCATTTACCAGAGTTTACCCTGGTCTGTCGTGTTTATTAATATGCTGTACCACACCTTGCTATTCTTTACCATGCTTACCTATGCTTTACCATGCTACCACTATGATCCAATACACTTAGCTATGGTAAACTCCTATAAGGGAAAGTAATCCTGTAAATCAGCACTAACAGCAATACCCCACCTGTGCTACTTTGTCCAGCTGGGTCCTGATCCTGCCCAGCTCCTCTTTGCTTTCTTCCAGTTTGGATTTCAGCTTCACGTTTTCTGTCAAGGCATCTTCGTACATCTGAATACATTTAATAAACAAAAGAAAAGCGTGACAGGAAAATGTAAAGAAAGAAATGATCTCGAGACCGGCAGCCTTGACTCAAGATTGCTTCGGTTCTTGTATTCCATAGAGATTCCAATTATCCCAGAATGGGATGAAGATAATTGCAAATGTGCTTTGCTGCCGGAATTCGGGAAAGCTGACAAAAAACATCAATCGGTTGTTACAAAGCTTGTTACTGTATACTGGAGGCCGCTAAATAGGTATTCATATTAAAACCGCAGCTGACCTTCTTGAAGTCCTTGGCACTGCCCTCTTCCTCAGCTTTGCCCAGGGATGCCAGTCGGTTCTCGCGGCGGGTATAGGAGCTGGTGCGGCTCAGGAGACGGTCTGTGACGCTGTCGCCAGTGCCAGAGGAGTCTGACCTGGGGAGGAGGGGGTAAAGAGTAGCAATAAAGCTGCAGTGTCCAGCAGGCAGGTTCAAATCATTGGTATTAAGAAGTATTAAACACACACGAAGTGGAACCAAGTGTTGTTTCCATTGTAAAAGTGTGCCAGTAGTTTTGCCCCTTTTCCTATGCATTTACTCAGGCCAGGTTTAGCAATGTGATCCTGCTGTTTATACAATGCTTTGCACGCTGTCATGTGATTTACCAGGCTTGCTTGTACTTCACTACACTTTGCTGTACTTTTACCATGATATACTGCAGTATACAGTAAACTTTTGAATGACTCAGTATAGCAACATTATAGAACAGCCTCCATTTAAAATAGTGGCTGCGATTCCTATACTTGTGTAGTTTTGTGTATTTGATGACTCCCACAGGAAAATTTCTACTGGACTTTCAAAGGATATTTGTAAACCTATTTTAACACTTTTCTATGCAGACTTTCACAACTGTGTGTGCAGTTCCCAAGAAATGAAATAGCTCCGACGACCAGGAGACCCCCAGCAACATCTAGTTACATTTATACACATAAACAGGTCGCTGTGAATATCGTTCACGTAGCAGAGCTTCTTGAATCAGTCAGCTTTCTAGATATAGGTCAAAACACATGGAAAAGGAGGTCATCCTGACCTCAATTCAAAACCCACGAGACCTTGTGCCGAGGAACAGCGTAGTCAGATTAATGTTATCACAACAGATAACGTTTTGCTAACTGGTCAAATTAGATCTCAAGGTTATTTTTATGTATCATACTGGAGTGGGAAGTAACTGTAAAAATGTCTTAAGATAATGAATGAAACTCCCAGCTCATTCGCCTCAGTGCGATCTGCAGTTTATTATAGAGCCGAGAAGTGACTTCCTGAATGTAGGTCAATAGCAATTATAGAAGAAACCCTTCAGAAAAATGTTCACTTGCTCCTTAACTGGAAGAAGCTGGAGAATTGTTCTTTTGTTAAACACTTTTTAAATTCTCTCCTACAGTGTACAAAAGCAAAAAGAAACTTCTGCTATAGTTTATTCTTAGATAAAGAAAAACAAAAGTTACTCACCTAGATGTTCTATCATGCTGTGAAATAAAAGAGAAAAGCATTAAAATCTTAAAAGTTAGAGAATACAAATACACACACACACACACAACATATATATATATATATATATATATATATATATATATATATATATATATATATATATATATATATAGATCTTGATATAGATGTATCCGCTTCACTCATGTATAATAGGCCATTATAAGTTTTCTGTCTATGTTATACTTTATTATGGATTTATGTTTTTTCTTTTTTTCTTTTCTAATAAGTCATAGTGTTTTTTTTTTCATAGGGGGATCTTAAAAGTTGTATGTTGTCAGATTGTTATTTTCTTTTTAAAGTTTGGATTTCTGGTTGAAGCAGCGCCCCTTGTCCCGTTCTGGGATACCTCAGCAATCAATCACAGGACCCTGAGAGCACCCCCAGAGGCATGCAGCCCCAGAGAGCTGACCCGTCCCTCGCTACTCCAGTCTGCTTTGTTGTTCAGCTGCTGCCAGTGAGCCTGCTCCTTGCTTAAGCATTGTTTCAGATCCATAATGAATCGCTTAGATCGCTTGTTTCCTGAACAATGATGGCATTTCAGCTGAACGCCATGACTTCTTAGCTTGGAATGGAGAGAGCACGCACATCTGGGGTCATCTTTTATAAAGAGCTCTTTTGTTTCTTCCTACAACAAAGACAGTGGGCTTTGTGTCTCAGGCCGGGGGTGAGACACTTGAAGTCATTGACTTCTCCATACAAGGAATGATAATAAACTTGTATTAAGGTCGTGTCTCCAGGCACCAGGTCACTCATTATGGCTTATGGTGTTGTTCGTACAGTACAGCACGTTGTTAAAACTGGACAGACCCAGTGAGCTGCGGTACACTAGTTCAGGACAAGCCCCCATGACGCAGAATCGGTAATGAATTATATTTATTTGATTTTGGAGGAGTAAGATTTGGCCAGTTGGTTGGGGGTCCATCGCCTGGCCCTTTGGATGAGATACAGTAATAGCCTCCTTTGAGACTGACCATGGGGTAATTGAGGGAGGTGGAGGGATGCTAATCAATTGAACGAGAAAAAGGGAAAGTGGCAGATCTGTTTATATACTTGATGCAATGTGTGTGTATGGGGGAGAGGGCAGTCCTTCCTCCCGGACTGAACTTAAAAACCTATCAAGGAGGCCCTGGTAATGTTCCTACATACATAGGAAAATCAATGTGTGTGTGAGTGTGCAAGGCTGTATGAGGACTCCAGGCACACAACAGTCCCCTCAGCTCTCCACGGCTCTCTACTGGGAGCAGGAAAGCAGAGTATCCCCTTCTTTAATAACTCTGTAAACTCCAGCTGCTACTTCTCCAAACTACAGTGGAAGAACACATTGTTAAATATTTACCCCTTGGCAAATCTTGCAAGTGATTTCTTTTCCAGAACCTGATCTCATGTTCTCCACATTCCAGGAGATTAAGAGCTCTGCTGCAGCATGGGAGGGGTTTGTAAACACAGGGCACGTCTTTGTTTTGTTTAAAAGACTTTATTATTAAGTGACTCTGTGTCTTCTTTTCACGCTGCATTACAACTCTTACTCCTAAACCCTGTGCTTAGCAGAAGTTCATATAAGGCAAAACAACATAATAATGACTGTAGTTTTCATTAGTAGTGGCTACATCTGTGCGTCCTCCTTGTGTTTATGTGTGTGCTTTCATATACAAGGCTACCTCTGAATCAGGTATTATGTACATTTATCTGCAGGTGTAATTTTATTTATCTTTCCTTTGTGTGATGTTTACAATCATTCAGAGTGATTCTGGGTTGTTCTGTTGCACCAGTATTTCATTTGAATACCCTTTTCTCAATCAGAATCCTTCGGCATTGACTGTTCCTACAGAATCATAGTTGCCGGCTTCTTTTCAGCACTTCCTCATTCCAAAGAAATCACATGACGGTAGTTAAACGGGCACTGCATCATGTGATCCCTCGGAATGATTTTAAACATTCTAAAAAGTTAAGGGTGACAAAATAAACTGACCTGTAAAGCTACTCAGACTTCAATTAAAAATGAAAAAAAAAAAAAAACTACCAAGCACACATTTCCAAAAAAGGGGGCAGAATAATGATAACATTGCACTGCATCGCTGTGTGTAACGAAATATAACAAAAACCAAAAAGCATGAAATGAGTCTGGTGGTCTTGGGGCTCAGTTATTTCACATCATCGAACTGCAGTTATCCAGTCCCTCTAGTCTATCTTTTCTCATCCAGTGCATCAGACAGAATCGTGCCCCTTGTTTGATACAAACACACACACACACACACACACACACTGAAAGAACGCTGCTGGGAAAGAACACAGTGTACTGTCCACTCCCAAGACTCTGTCTGACTCCTGCTTGACGAGCATTACTCCCCACAGATGACACAATGATCAGTCAGCTCTTCAAATAATCGATCAGGCAATTTCTCAACATTCGATAAACATCAGGCTTAAATAAATGTCATATTTAAATCAGATAGCTCTATTACAAATACAAAGGTGAGCAGTAATCTTTTTTATGAGGTAACAGAATGAACTGCTTCCAATGTCTCTGATAAAGTCCCTACAGCAGAACAACAGTGTCTCTAATTCTTTCTTGTTCT
>NC_054558.1:2965030-3007530 GCF_017654505.1 Polyodon spathula | reverse complement strand
GGAGGCGCTGGCCGGTGAGAAAGAAGTCATTTTATTTCGTTAGGTCAGTAACTGCAAATCCGAGCGAAGCCCTTTGTTCCGCCAGGCTGCTGTTGCTCGTGGTAATGGCTGCTCTAGCCCTTCACTTCCGTAGTTGCATTGGAAATGCTTGTGCGTTTTTGATAGTCTCTTTTTTTTAAATTCAGTTTTAGTAACCGAGCAGTAGATTCGAGTCGTATTTGGCAGTTTACCTCTCGCTTCGAGCAACAAGTGGCTTCAATCGAGGGGGCGACAACACGACTGCAATCAGGCAGGCGAGGCTTGATTCCGAGGCCACTTCCCGGTGTGATGATGGTTCTGGGGTGTGGGGACATTAAAGCATATAATCATTTATTTTTTGAGCAGATGTGTCGTTGTCCGAGTGATTAAACCAGTAGAAAACCTACTGGCAGCTTTTTAAATGAATTGTAGCGCCAGTAAGAACTTCCCAAACAGACTGCTACCATTCGAGTAACACAAGGGCTGAACGCAGAAATCCTCCAGTCCTGTTGAGTTTAGGGTGAAATGCGTGGTTAGTTTTGTGCAGCCGCGGAATCTGCTGCTGGTAAAAATTCCTACTGGTAGTAACACTTTTCCCCTCTTATTTGCTTTGTTTTAGATCACTACAAACAGCACTGGTTCCCAGACAGACCCCAGAAGGGGTCGGGCTACCGCTGCATCAGGATTAACCACGAAATGGACCCCCTCATTGGCAAATCCGCCAGCCAGATCGGGCTGAGCAGCCAGCAGCTGTTCCACCTCCTGCCCAAGGAGCTGACCCTGTGGATCGACCCCTTCGAGGTGTCCTACCGCATCGGGGAAGACGGATCCACCTGCGTTCTCTACGAGACCGAGGCGCCAGCTGCCACCGCCACCAGCAGCAGCAACGGCAGCTCTTACAACCCCGTGTTGATGTGCAAACAGCAGTTCCTTATGGGCCGTAGGAGCCCTCCTAAAAACTACCTGATGACTGTGTCCAGTTAGGGCCAGGCCGGGTTGATTAGTTTAATCAGACAGGCAATTCGTGCACCAGAGAGGAGTGGGGGGGGAGGGGGTGAATCTATCGGTTTAACTTAGCAGCTACCTTTTTTCCTTTTGGTTTTTATTTTGTTTGAGACTTGAAAGAACTAGGGGATGGTCCTGTTTCATTATCTCTTCTGTTAATGCAGCTTATTTCTAACGTGTTTGTGGGTTTGCTAAACACAACAAAGGATATAGAACCAGCGCATACACACGTCGGCGATGGAGAATGATTAGGAGATGGGGTGGGGGGGCCGTTCCATTTAACGAAGCTGCCGAAATGTAACTGCTTGAACTTTCTTCCCTTTTTTTAAAAAGGGTTACTTCTGACAGTAGCCTGAACTCTTGCACTGCTGAGGCATTTGGTGTTTTTATTATTTTTGGCATGTTCTCAATTAAACGCTGAAACTAGCCTTCTGTATTATACAAAGTTCTTAACACTGCACAGTAAATGTTCCCTCCACGGGCTGGGAGGGATTACCTAGTGGCTCATGCCTGAAATGGAGAGTTTTCAGATTCCTTGGTTGAAACCTCTCTCTAGAAAGGTGCAATAAAATTAATAAGACGACATGCAGAACTCCAGCAACGCACGGGCTGTGGATTGGTAGTAGCTCGGGTCTTTATTTTTAATTGTAGAATCTGCAGTATCGCTTATGTGCTGTATCATCTTTCACACAGTACAGTTATGACGTAAACCAAAAAAAGTACAGTCCTTTAATTGAAGTGCAATTTATGATCCAAAGTTCTTTATATGTAACCTGGCCCCTAACTAACTAGTTTACAGAAGTTAAGTCAACATACAGCAGACTGGTTTTATATACCGGTTTGCCTTGCTGCCGAAATGACTTTCTTTTTAAACAATTCTTTTTTTTATTATTTAAGAGCTGTAAAGTATTGCTGCCAAGTAAGCCCCAGTTGTTGGAGTTTTTCTACGTGTCGCTGGTTGTCAAGACAAGGTTTTGTGCAATAGAACTTGATGACCCGCTCAGTCAATCCTCTGCACTATTTCTAGCACACAAAGCATCCCTTTTATTTCTTTCTGTGTTTTCAAAGGGTAGTATTAACAGCTTGCTATCCAGAGACAGTCTTTGGAAAATGTATGCTGTGAACATGAACCGTTTCAACGACTGTATTAAATGGCTGACATCCGAAGGTGGGAGGGGGAGGGGGTTAATTTTTACTCTTTGAAACAGGATTGGAGATGCGATTGTTGGACACACCTGGAATTCCCTGTTCTAAAGTGTGCATTGCCTGTTTGAATAAGCTGTGAGGTTTTTGTTTTTATTGTAAATGGATTTGCGCCAAACTGACACATTGTTTCCTATTGCTGGAGTATAATAATAATAATATTAATAATAGCAGTGATTTAGTATTTCATTCTTTCCAAATGGGCTGTTGAGCAGCCTAATCTGTTTACTGTTGTGAATTGTAAAGATTGTAAGCTAGATTAAACTGCCTCTGCCAATGTACATTTCTTGTTTTTGTTTATGGATTGTGTACATATATATTGATAGATGTACAGTTTTGTACTTTTTACGCATAAAAGTCCTTAAGATAATAAATGAATTTAAAAGAAACAACCCAAGACCCTTGCATGTTTCCTTTACTTCTGTTTTTGCATTAAATGCAGGTGCTGCACCAGCGCATGCTGTTGTGCAGATAAGGAGGGGGGGTGGGGGGGACTATATGGAATTTCTGTTGATAAACTGGGTGTAACTGCACACTGAATTCACAGTATGGGTGGGATCCTGTCAATATCATGACACGTAATGAGTCTTCAATTAACACTTTGTTTTGGATTTGCGATTTTTTTATTTTTTTTAAGCAAAAAACAGTTCTAATTCTAAACCAGCTGCTGCGCAGGGCTTCTCTTGAACTGTCTGATTTCAGTAAAGCGTTTCAGGGCTCCAGTCTTTGTACCAGGGTGCAGTAAGCAGGGGTTTCTTCAGCTTTTCTCTTGAACAGTGACTGGAGTGAAAGCTTGATAAACCTGCTCTGCAGTGTTCCAGTATCCTCTGTCTTGTTGAGTCTGTGTGTTTTGTCACGTATCCACTCCCCAGACATTGTTTCCCCCAAACAATGACCACTGCTTAGTGCTGCTTTCCAGTAAAGAGAACAATAATTGCCCCAAAAGACTTCTAAAATAAAAGCTGGGAAATAAGTTGTGGCATGGTCACGGGCTGACTTCCTCTCTCATATTGCACAGGGGGAACCCAGACTCCAATTACAGTGTTAAGCTGTCCTGACTGGAGAACCACTGAAACAAACTATCCAGGCAGGCGTTCGAACAGGACTGCCTCAAGACACCAAGAGACTGACAGCACGGCTTTGCAGGGAAGCGTTTGTCTTGGCTGTCTACAGTTAGTTTTACCGACTTGGTCGGCGTGTGATTTTGTTTAAGTGTGCTGTCTGATTGTTTTCCAGTGAGGGAGTGGAGAGTACAGACAGGGCTGGAGTGAACACTAGACTGGGTGCAGGATCACCTTGGGCAGTAGGTTCAAGGTGGCCAGTCTGCAAGGTGTTTGAATTACGGTGCATGACCGCTCCTCCGATTCTTCATGGGTGTGTGGGTGGAAAACCAGCAAATCCTGTGCTCCAGAGAGCCTTAGAGTCGAGGCTTTTTAAAATACTTGGACCGTGGTTAACCCCCTGCCACACTCCCTTCCACGTTGAGATCCTGCCTTTTAAACACTGTGATCACGCCCTTTCTGCACGTTTCAATACCACCCTGATGTAAAAGGTCTGTAGAGAGTGTTTCAGTGCGGACAGCATGGAAGCGAAAAACTGGGCTTTCTGTGAACGGCCGCTATCCCTGTAGTGGTTACAGCAGCACGGATCTGCCAGTCTTTATGAATGCAAGATAAGTCATGTTTAAAGGAAGGGGTGTGGAGAAGAAACCATGTGAAGTGACTCATACCTACCCCAGGTGAACATGTGTGGAGGGGACAGGGTTAATCCTCTTGTGTGTTGAAACTCATTCAGTCTGTCCATGTCTCAACCCTGCCCTGAGGGGAGGGTTAGTCAGAGCAGCTCAGCTGTATTTGTTAAACTCAGTAACATCCCAGCGGCTACAGTCCTGAGAGGCGCTTCTCGTTTTTTGTTAGAAGTCTGACTCTGTGGTTTGTGATGGCTGTTACAGTCAGGTGTTGACCATTGGTGCAGCTGATAGCAAGATTAACCCTTTAACCTCCCTGTCTCTCTTCACCTGTCCAGTGCTGCTAGTTTGAAGGTCTATAAATCACGAACGATCTGAAAATAAGATTTGTTGTTGGTTTCACAGATTTTCAAATGCAAATCTTCTAAGTTGGTTTTGCGTTCTCGTACCTAATTGCTTACGGTGAGAGAGGTCCTCTTCACCCGGGTGGGGTGCAAACAGTCAGCAGTGGTATAACGCTGACGGAGGAGTTGAAATGTTTGACTACCTGCTGGCCAGTCTGGGATGGGCGGACTCCTGTGTTATTTCCTAAGCGCTGCTGGGAACGACACTGGGGTACATCCTGCAGGAACAACACAGACTGAACAATGGAGCAGAGAGGTACTGCAAAGCAAACCCTGCACTGTGTGTGTGTGATTATATTGAAGAGCAGACTGCTGGGAGGAGAAACACAGCTTGACATAATCAACCATGTGTTTTGTTGTTTCTTACTCTCCTTGGAGTTTCCTAGCTTGCTTTCCCCGTGTTTCCCTGGAATCTGTCTTGTGCCCCGTATTTCCAGTCTAGTTCGTACCTCCAGCTTTTTCAGATTGTGAATGTGACCTGTGCTGTTGTTGGCACGTGGTTCTGCTTCAATCATTTTCAGATACGCTTGATGAATACAATGCGGCAATAGTGATGTGCAGGGGCTGGTTTTAAATATATTTCCTTGAAAGGATGTTTGCATGTTTACAAGTTTGTTTCTAGGAAAGCGTGTGACTCTTCTGAACTTGGTTTGTAGGGTTGAATTTCTGTCCTAGCGGCCGGGGAACGGAACACACACGACTGCAGAGTGTTACCCCCAAACACCAGCCGACTTTTATCAGATCTGTGAGGATTTCAAGGGAACACTGATTAGGGAAACATCTTATTAGCAGCACATATAAACAAAAATATTACACCATCTATGTAATTTTGGACAGCACTGATGTATTTTTATATGTGGGCAAACATCCCTAAAATTAATGAGCAAGCAAAGATCAGTTATAGTGCTGCTAATGCTATCCAGCAGTGAAAGGTTCATGTCTGCTTTAGATGCCTGGCACAGCATCAGAGCAAGGTGGCCGTTGACACAGAGGGGAACTTGAAGATACCACAGACAGAGATTAAGGGGTTAATCATTGATTGCCCCCCCCCCCTCTCGCTCTCTCTCTCCTCTGGCACAGCATTACTCTGAACTAGGCCTCGGCACACAACTATCATTCGATCTTGTTGAAAGAGAGCTTCATCGCTGGCTGCTCGTGACTTTTCCACAGCTCGGAGGTTTTGCAGGCGTGTCCGTGTCCCAGAGCTCAGGTCCAGGTACTTGTTATCAGCGAGGGTGCTGTGGACTGTAGGGTCTGTCACCTCAGTTTAGAAGCAGCAGCACGCTGTTTATCAAGACTCACGTTAAACAGGTCCAGGCGTTTGAAACAATAGCAGGTTGTCAAGGAACCGGTTTTCCTGAGCTGTGAAAACAGATATAGCAGTGAAAAGCACGAGGGCCCCTTTTAAGGGAACAGCTTTGTTTTCTGTCACGGTGTTGAAAGTGTGTTGCAATGTGTTGTTATTAGCTGCAGGGAAGTTAATGATTCATAATGAGTTCAATAAGGCTTGGTAACCTTTCTGCTTTACATTGCCTCTACATTGTCTAGCCAGGTAACTTATTCAGGTAATAAAACATCACAGACGCCTTGCATTTCTCTGATAGCACGGACAGGGTGGTTCTCATTGGGAAACTCATTTAACTCAAGATAAAAAAAAACACAAACCCTAAAGTAGAATATCAAACAATTGTTTCCTGTGCAGTTTTCCCATGATCTTGCTGTAGATTCAGCATCGTCTACCCTGCTGTGTTTATTACTATCCTTCAACTCGCTGTGCTTTACAATGCTTGCCTATGCTTTGCTGTGCTCTCACTGTGCTGTATGACACTGTGCTTTACAATATAGGAGGCTTTTAGAAAGAACTGCAGTGAATTATAGGGGCAGACAGCTTAGCTTTGATCCGTACAAGTTATTTTATACAAGGTGAGCCTGATGTCTTCACTCCTTAGATTATTCTGTGAAATCACACACAGTAAATGAACTGTGTCCTCGGAGACTGAGCTGAGGAGCCACGAACCGTGGTCCAGGCAGGTCTTTAACACTGGGCTCCACAGAATGTGGGCTGGAATGAAAGATCCACAGGAGAACCTCCCACTGCTAGCCCTGCTCCAGCACAGCCCTCTTTCCACTTCACCAGTGTGACACTAAGGTGTGTCAGTTCATCACGCCGTGGATGTGACACCAGTGGGATTGATACAGAATTAAAGGACGGGAGCATTTCGATTCCCATGCTCTTTAGATCGTTATAATAGACCTCGTTTAACTGCTGTTTGTAAATTGCTCTGCACATGGTGCTGTTATTGCTGACGTTGTCTGTTTTGTCACTTTCTCACTGCAACCATATGGGTGCTGCTGAGCTGCTGTTCATTGCCAGTGTCGTCTCACACTGTACAGAATGCAGCAGTGAGTACACCCCCCCCAAGCCTTCACGCAGTTGGTGTGAGAACATTCTGCACAACTGGTTTCCTAGGGAACCCTGGGAGTAACACCCAGCCCCCCCACCCCCACACGCACACTCACTTCCTCACTTGGAAATGTAATGTACCCCCCCCCCCCCCCCCCCCTTCACACAGACACATCTCCCCCAGGATCGGCCTGTACAAGCCGTCCCAGTTAAGAAGGCGTCCCGACCGCGCGTGATCAAAACATTGCAGAGCTGCTCTGCGGGCTCTTTTCAACCCGGCCTGTACAAAAGAGTCCCGTTTCTGTTTTTTCAAGGGAGAAGACTAAGGTGTTTTCATAAGTCACACACACACACACACACCCCCCCCCCCCCCCCCCCCCGCCTCTCTACTACCCTACCCCCCCCAGCCATCTGTACAGAGCCATCTGTACAGAGCACCACTCAATCTCGCTATCTGACATCCCCCCACCCCCTCACCCCTGCGGGAACCAACCCAGACAGAGCTGGAGGAACTCGGGTGCGCTCCCTCATTGAAAACAAACCTAATCCAAGCAAGCCAAGAATGGGCGTTCTCTCAGACCTTCAAGCAAGATTTTTATCTTGCGTCATTCCTTTAGCACCAGTACGAATTCATATCACTGAATAGAAATCCTGTATAAATCTATAGTTGACATTTGCACAGTCAACACCGTGAACAAATAGACATGGTGATGCTTATTTTTTACAAGTATTCTTGATTGTTTTTTATATTGTTTCAATATGTGTTGAAATGCTACAACTGCAGAGAAAACCTTCTGGTGGAATCAGTTTTCAAGCCTTCTTTTTGATCCCTGCTCCTACTACTAACCCCTGTCTGTACAGCTGCGACGCGCCCTGCCCTATGCCGTGGTAGAGGCGGGGGTAGTTTGGTGCAAACACATGCTGCATCGGCACATCACAGGAAAGGCATGGTGCAAATTCACAGCGTTAGTCTTCATGGGAAGGGTCTGCCGTGTAAGGCAGAGACAGAGAGACGCGTCGAGGGGCTGGCTGATTAAAAAAAACTGTTCAGCCGAGTTGTGTTTGTATTGGTAGACAGACACATCACAGGCAGATTGCTATATAATGTTTGTGCTGTTTTTCAGAACTGAAATATAGAAATAAAGATTTTTTTTTCACTCTGTAAGGTAAAACTCGACTTCACATAGCCTCAAATATCACCCCCACCACCCTAATGAAAATACCCCATACCAGGGGAGAGGAGGGGGGTACGGGGGGGGATTAAATAGAATTGGGGGTATTCAATGGATTTGTAACAAGGTGTAGCGGGGGGGAGGAGGGGGCGCTGCTTGATTAGGATGAGGGTTCTCAAGTTTCTAGCCCCCCCCCCACTCCCCCAGGGGAGACAGAAGGGCCTTGACTGCTATATCTGCACCACTCATCGCTTTTGCTCCCAAATTCTCCATTTAAAAGGGCAACGGCAGGGTCACGGGATTTTAAAAGGGCAACAGTACAGCACTTTAGCTGGTGGGGTCACTTCTTCCCATATCCTCTCCTGCGTGTTCTTCTGATTACAGCGCCGCGCCCGACTCACATTCAGTGAGCAACAGCTAGCTCTGCCATTTCTTTGCTTTGGCTCCAGAAGGCATTTCAATGCAGCCAGTTTAAAGCTAACTGCAAACAAAGAACAAAGTGATCAGTTAGAATTCCTCTTCCTGCAGTCGATTTACAACAAATAAACTAATGCCCAAGTCAAGCACTCAGCCTCACGACCATAACTGTTTACTGTCTTACAGCTTCGTGAATCACGGTCAAGAATTATTCACAGTCTAACCACGCTGTAGCATGGGGCATGGCATTAAACCGCTGTTGTGAGTCCATTCTTTTTTTTTTTCGTTTGGCTGCTGTTTCAGCCGTGCAGTCAGTATGGTTTCAGAAAATAATGATTTGTTTTATGGCCGTTTTATTTTCTTTGAACTAAACTTAATCCAGCCTGGCTCTTATGAGTACAAAAAAAAAAAAGGTTTGTTGGAAACTTTGGGAATAATGGCTGACCTTTGGCCCCTGCAGCTGGCACCAACCCCACAACTTTGTTTATGCCTTTTGCTTGCTGCTGATTGGTTCCCTGCAGTATCCAGGCAGGATTGTGCTTGACTGCGATTCTTCATGCACAGTTCTCAAAGTTCAGGACACCAGAGCCCACTTGAAACCTATTAAAACAATAACACAAGCGTGATTCATGAGGAGGGGCACACACACACACACACACACACACACACACACACACACACACACACACACACAGACACACAGGCTGGTCCCTGGAGCCTTCAACACCGGGCCAATAGGAAATCCTCCTTACCTGGCAGAGGAAAAGGAGGCTGGAGGCTCCAGTCTTACCTCACTGAGCGCAGCTGTTACACTGGGGCTACATCTTATTTGATCTCTAAGCTTCGTTAATACGTAGTTTTCCTCCCCTGCTCAGTAAGGTGATAAGTCCAGTGGTTAGATATGGGGTTCATTTTCTCATGAAAGCCTCATACGCATTTGTCTTTAGCTGTTTTGTTTGTGAGATCGTTTTGCACACTGTATGTTTCACTGGTGTATAAATTCCTGAAAGCAGAGTGTGAAGTGATCATGAACAGAGCTGAGACTGTGCTGTGAAGGGTTATTTGATGACCAGTGGAACCTCTCCCAGCTTCACTAGTAGTGGGATGTATGGATATTTTGCAGTATTACACGACACAGTGCAGGCTGGGTAAACAAACATCACAGTGGATCCATACACCACGCTCTCCTCTGAGTTTATCTAGTATTTTATCTGTATTTAGTTATCTCTGAAATAAATAAAGATCTTCAAATGTTGCAGAATTGGTAATCGAAAGGATCCCCTGTGTTATTGATTGATTGATCGATTGATTGCTGATGGACTAACTAAAACATAAAAAGTCTGTGGCTAATTCATTTATATACAACAGAATATAGAAATACAGATAGTCTCGTCCATTACCATACTTTACAATACATAAATATGACTATATATTTCTGTACTATTATCACAGGAACATTATATTTCTAAGTGAAATCATTCATTTCAGCTACAATTAACAATTAACAACAGCCCTCTGTTTGTTTGCGTATGTGAGTGTTTATTTAAAGCCGGCATTTCAAAGGGATGGTATATCATTGGGAGTTTAATGCGCCACAGAGACGCTGAAGTGAGCGTTTATATTATTGTGGACAAAACAAATAAGTGAGTGGGGCTGCTGCGATACCATTGGCTGCTTGGGCTTGAGAGGCGAGAGTCGTGACTTTGAGACAAAGGGGACGGGGGCGGAGGGACGGGGGGGTCTGACACCCACATACTTCCTGTGCAACAAATGGCATTGCTGTCTGTTGCTCTCCCTTTCTCTCTCTGCTGTATCCAGGCAGACTGGTAGCGCAGCTGCAGGCTGTTATTAGAGTCTGGCTCTGGGCGTGGGATATACTGTACGCTGTAAACATGAAACTGTGTGGGTTTGTGTGTGGAGGAGTCTCAAAGGGATTCACTCTAAATAGTCATTTAGTGCTAAAAGATTCTCTAAGCTTTTTACTTTGGCATGTTTTCTTTAGCAAGTAGAACACACAGCCTATAATATTCCCAAACCAGACTGAAACACAGATAAAAAATAAACTCAAAACATTTCATTTAGGGGCTCGGAAGAGGTCTGAAGTCGTTTGGAAGTCGTTTCAGAAATTGTAATTTTGCTAAGGATGATTTGAAGTGAATAGTTTTGAGAAAGAGGCTCTCAGGGTATTTAGTTCAGCCCTCACTTTTAGGGTTGTGTGTAACCTTGACAAGTAAATCTGCAGTGGCTGGGATCAGCGGCAGGACCTCACACACTGTGCTGGGAGAAGGTCTCTTCAGTAACATTTTAACAAAGGCTTTGGGCTTCCCTCTCAAAGAACTTCAAATCCTCATTAGCACATTTTGTTTCAGGCAGAAAAAATAAAGTTCCCAAACAAAGTCACAGAACCAGAAATAAATCATTCAGACACGACTTTAGCAGGTTTAAACTAGAACAGGTCTTTCTACTTTGAGAATTGCACATTGCAGAGTTAAAAATCTTCCAATAACATCTTGTACCTCTAAAAGCAGCTGTGCTCATGTTTACCTTGACGCTGAACTGTAATGCTGAGTGGAGTTGATTTAGTTTTCTGTTTGCACTCGCTAATCTTTTCTTTTTTTTTTATCAGTCACTTGCAATACTTGCAAAAGTGACTTCTAAAAGAATCATACCACAGCCTGTAAACCCATTCAAAGACTTTGCAGAATCTGTCCAAGAAGTCTTGCAAAACAAAAATCATGATTAAAAAAAATTAAACTGTTTACCATACGTGTAGCCCCCTCCTGCCCTACTCAGGCCTCCCCTCTCCCCTCTACCCTCTCTCCTCTCCCCTCTACCATCTCCTCCAGCCCACCCCAGCCCCCACAGTGTTCTCATTGTTTCTTTTCATTGTCGTGCCGCTGCTGATGGGACTAAAAACATGAGCAGCTGCCTCAAGGCAGGATTACCTTCCCCACACAGAGCTGGGGACTTGGGCTATTAAAGCATGAAATACCTTCATGGTTCCAATTTCTTTAAAAGCCCCCCTCTCTTCTCACCCCTAACCACCAGCCCTTAGAAGACCTGCAACAAAACAAGAGCCCCCCCAACCCAGAAAAAACCCCAGAAAGCAGCTGTTTCCACTACAGATAATACTTGAGATTCAGCACAGTGCAGCAAACCACACACTGCCTAACACCTCTCACAAAAGAGATGGCAGGAAACATGCCTGTTTTATGCAACAGGTTATCACCCCACTGCCACACGCTGGCTTGAGCACTCTGCACATGTCGGCTTTCACCATGCACTTTCTTAAAGGTCTGTGTACATTATTGGTCTCTCTGTGTTACTAATTTTTATGAACAGAACATACAGTACCTCAGTGGACTTTAAACTGTAAGAGGGAGCCACAAGGCTGGAGAAAGAAAGAGAGAAAGAAAGAAAGAAAGAAAGAAAGAAAGAAAGAAAGAAAGAAAGAAAGAAAGAGAAGTCACGGTCGCCACGAAGTTAAAGCTAGTAACTAACCTGAGGACACAGCCCTTTCAGTACACTGAGAAAGGCGCTAGCTGAAACATTCGTGTACCGCATTTAGTTTTATACAGCTTTACCACACAATTGTGACGCAGTGTTTTCAAGTTAAGAATAATGGCGTTGACTGAAGGGCTGCTGGTCGCATTGTTTCTGGGCTGGCTCTGTGACTCTGCAGGGAGTGCCGGTCTACATTGTTAGCTGATACCAGCGAGTCTCCACACCCACAGATTACAGCTCAGCCTTGAGAAGGCAGGGTGTGGACTGAACCAGGGCCACAGGCACAGCAAACACTGTGAGCGACCGGACACATGGCTGACCTTTGTGTGTCAGTATTGATTCTGTTAGTAAACTGGTTTACTGACGGGCATGGGGACGCTGAAAGTTACAGGAATGTTTAACCCAGCTAGCCAAGTCGCAGTATTTTGAGTACATTCACACTGAACGAGACTGGCTGGAGGAGTTGCTGTCCCATCTGTACTTCATCAGAGCTTTGAGCTGAAACAGCAGAAAGCAGGCAAGATATCAATCTGTAGAGAACTCAGAGGAACGCTTGAAGACCCATGAGCTGTGCCCTTACTGCTGCAGCAACCAGCCTGGAGCGAGGAGCTCAGCTTTACATATAGGTGCTTATCAACTCGGACAGAGCCAGGCCTTGTTTGGACTAAATCTACCCCCCTGCCCCCTGACCCTGCCTCCTGACCCCTGACCCCTGACCCCTGCCTCTGTCCAGAGACCTGTTTAACTGATGTGTGTGGAGCTGTAGTCCAGCGCACTCTGAAAGAGTGCAGATTGATCCAGACATTAGTTTACACTGGAGCTGTTTCATATTTCAATCTCAGAAACAAAACAAAGCACCGACACACAGCTGAGCAGGCAAAGGCAGGCACATGCTGGTTTCTTTGGTTATTTCTTTCTTTCTGTTTGCACAACAGCTAGCAGTGTGTAGGGAGGGCCTGTTTTAAGAGGGATTCCTTGTGCTTTTCAGTCTGGAGCACCAGTCTAACATGTTTATGTTCTAGACACTGTGTAGCTTAGATGCTTTTAGGAAAAACAGCAAATATTTAAACAGTAATGCTGGGTACCTAGTAGCTGTTTAAAATACAGGCGGAAAGCTTTAGATTATTATTATTATTATTATTATTATTATTATTATTATTATTATTATTATTATTATTATTATTATTAGTAGTAGTAGTATCTCTATTAGAACATTATGAATCTTATTGTTATTATAAAGATGAATTTGCTCTGTTTTTTCTACACCTCTCTGCACTTCCCAATGCTTCAGCAGCTTTCACTGTGCTTTATCTTTCACTAGGGGAAACTACAGCAAGTGAAATGATTCGCAAGGCTTGCGACAGGCTTTATTGGGAACTGGATTTCTTTTACTGTGTGTGAGTCTGAAACGTGTCACGATTTCAGCGTGTTTACATCATGGAAATGCAACCCGAACTCATCACAAAGTTGCGCAAATAAATACAGGAAAAAGGTGTCACCCAATTTTCCATTGTGTGTTGACGTTAATCTCATTTGAAATAAGAGCTCTGTGTGGGTTTTTTTTGGAAGTCGTGACCGTGTATGAAGGTATCAGTTTTCTATAAGACACAATCTCACAGTGTGTTTGCATCGAGAACAATCACAGGACTCCAGGGAGACATCTTTTCCTGTTTGAAAAGGGACACCAAGATACAATGAACGAATACTAGACAGGCTCCAGGAAGTCAAACAGAATATTAACTATTAAACAAACAATCTGGAAGGTTGTGTTTCTGAATAAAGGGCTCTGCTGTTAACTTGCTCAGAACACGGCTACAGTTTTGTGCTTGAATACAAAAGGAGAAACCAAAACAATTTAACAAATGTAATGTTTCCGAGCGGGGCCAAAAAATGAAGGCTGCAGAGTGGGACAGTCCCAGTTTTCCAGGCTGTCTGGTAACCCTGTGTTTGGGACATGCTGGGACATGCAGAGTTTGAAACAATAGCACAACAGTTAAGAACTGGCTTTGTGATAAAGATCACACAGCAGAACAATGAACAAGTGGAGCAAACAGACGCTCCTCGGGTAACCCTACTCTAACGCAGGCTTGGCTTTGTAAAGCTGTGTAACCCTGACTCCAGCGTGAGCAGAGGAGAAAGGGCAGTGCAGTGCGTGCCTCAAACTGCACTCTAATCCAGAGAAAGGACTGTTCTGTATAAACAAGTCCTGCCACTCCAGCGCATGACGATAAAGGAAGTGTTTCAAGGAAAGCCGCCCCAAACTGCAAATCTCTTGATCACTCCCCCACTTCCTTCTGTTTTTTTCTTGTGAAAAAATGATGCGCAGAATGCAATAGTTCCGCTCAGCCAATCGGAGCTGTGTTGCTGGGGGAGAACGGCGTGCCATGTGATTCTCTGAGCTGTTGATGATGGGGGGGGGGGGGGGGGCATTGTGAGGAGACGAGAAGAGTTAACTGCTTGTTACCCAAACTTGGCAACAACCAGAATAGAACCACAACTGGCCAAGCAGATCACTAAGTGTGGGAAAGACTGGACTCCCCTTTAAGGTGCTATTGGTTACCTTTGATCCCAATGGGCATTTTATAGTCATGGTTTTCTTGGCAGGTAATAAAGTGATCTGCTATAATGTGAATGGGTTTGGCTGATGGCTGCTTTTAGGGCTGGTGTTTGATACGATCCCAACAGGCTGCTTTTGCTTCTTCGTGACAATCTGTCTGCACAAGTATATTAAAGCCTCAGATTGATCACACCCTGTGGGCCATTCTCGAGCTGCAAACTCTCTGTTTGAAATTCAAGTTAGATTGGACTTCCGAGATGAACCTCCAATCTTTCCCACCCCTGTTTTACATGCCAATGGAAGGAGGAGAGGGGGGGTGGGGGGTGTTGGTAGTGCTGAGGATCTGGCAGGCAGTGCAGCTTAGTGGTCAAAGTCCTGGACTGGGAGACACAGGCTTAGCGATTGAAGCTGAGGGACAGGACGCTAAGTAATGTGGAGGAGCTGAGGGTCTGGGAGGTAGTGTGGTTAGTGGTTTGGCTGGGAGGCTCTGTGGTTGAGAGGTGCTCTTAGAGCAGGGCTTCCCAATCCCAGTCCTGGGGACCCCCTGTGGCTGCTGGTTCATTCCAGCTCAGCTCTCAGTTACTGAACTAGACCATTAACTGAACTGAATTTGCTTAATTAGACCCTTTTAATTGTTCTCAGCTCTTTAAAAAATTGCAGCGTTCAAGTTACTTATAAAATGTTACAGCTCACTTCACCTCTGCAACTGTTTAAGAGCTGAAAACAAGTAAAGGGTCTAATTAGGCAAATGATCAGTTTAAGGGTTTAATTAAGTAATTAAGAGTACAGCTGGGATGAAAACCAGCAGCCACACAGCCCTGTCTTAGGCCCTTGCTGTTTGTATTAAGGAAACTATTAATTTAGACAAGAATAATAAAAAAAAAACAAATACAAAACTTTATATAATTATAGAACCACTGCTTTGACGAATTCCCCATCAAATACAATCTCCCGTATTAATAACGCGTAGAAACACAATCCGTTATCACAATAATAAAAGTCATCATAGAGGCTAAAGTTTCTTTAAAAAAAGAAAAATCATTTCAAAAGAAGTGTTTAAACAAGATAGGGACTGGGGGTTATAAACTCATAGACAGAGTTTGTGAGGTTCTTTGCTTTGTAGCTACATTTTTAACCCTCCAGCACAATTAACGAACACACACACGCACACGCACACGCACACGCACACACGTCTGTTTGTTTTAGCAGCTGGAGACTTCTTTCAGAGCAAATGCCTGTAAAAAATGAAAGAAGTTTTTAGCTGGAGAGAAATGTAAGGAACATTACGAGTCCATTCAGTTGAACGATCAAATGGAGGATTCTTAACGAGCTTTGCTCGGTACAGGAGCAGCGACACACACTCCGCAGAGAGTCGAAACCTGCCAAGCAAGCCGCTGGCGTTTAAATATGCTTTGCAGGGAATTTGTGTTTTGTTTGTTTTGTTGATGTTCCCATGCACAATTGCTATGACATAGTTCCAATGCAATCCCTGGCTATACATTGTCACAAAATAATCTTGTTAAAAAGTGGCAGTGTTTCCTATCTGTAACAGAGAGTCATCAGGTAGGAGACTGCATACCATAAACAAACGAGAACGCCGGCGACAGCATGAGATAAGAGGGTCTATTTTAATGATCTAAACAGCAGCGGATCTCAATACCGCCGAGCTGATGTACCCTTTATATTAACGGTGCTGGGGGTTTTCCCTCAGGGGATTACTTCCTCGCTTATTAACACGACTGCAATGCAAACCTAGCGTTCCATTGCTGGGTACGACAATGGGTGCCAACGGGTTCACTGAGTTATGCCCCGTGGTGCAAATACACGACGGCAAATCACAGCATTGCAAGCTGCGCTCCAGCTGAAACAGGACTGCCTCTCCCAGGCGTTCTGCACTGATAAGAGCTGCGTGATAGCAGGAGGGTACCGCTGCACTCGCTGCATGGGTTACTCTCGTTTCTTTGATTTGCATGTATTTGAAGAGGAGCAGTTCTCCTGCCTGGGATATGGAGCCACGGTATTAAGGGGTCTCAGTGGGTTGAAAGGTTTCTTGATGGGTTGGTGTGTCGCAGTGTTGACTGTCACGTTGACTCGCTCTCTCCAGTGCAGCTCACAGCTGAGTGTTCGCCGCTCAGCCGCAGGGTAAGCTAACAGGTGTCAAAACAACAGCCCTAGTGTGCTGCTACTGAGCTCCACACCTGGGTCAACAACCGCAGAGAAACCGGAGCTGCTGAAAAACACACTAAAACCTGTCTGTGTCTCTCTTAGAAGCGCCTGTAAAGAAATCCCTTTTAAAATAGAATTCCAAATACAGTGTAAAGGCAATAAGTAACACTCTAAAGGGTGGAGGGGGCTGGTTTAAGTAACACTATATTCATAGTTTGACTGGACATTGTAATAATTGTAATCGTGAACACTATGAAAACAGTACGGTATTGAGTAATCTTGAATCCATGATATACCGTAATGCACACTACATGCTTACACTGTGCAGATTATTTCCTTAGATACATTAAATTTATCAAATATGTAGATAGCGGTTATTTGCGTGGTCTCTGAACCGGTGCTTTGTCCTGCAGTCATGTGGCTGCTCTGCCCCTTCTCGGTGTGAGTCTGGTAAGGGTTAACCAGGAGACCCTTGAACAGCAGCCTGCCGGTGTTCAGTTCAACTCCTTGCTGGACGTCACTGCCATCTGGTGGCTGGATAGTGTAAAAGCCCCTAAATACGTTTTTTTGTTCGAGGTTCTACAACACGTCAGGTTTTTTAAAACATGTTTAAAGTTAGCTTTCCAAAATGCTAACAGACAGTCGATCATGTTTTGTTAATAGTAACATGCTGGGTGTTTCATAAACAAGGTGCCCTATGAAGATACCCACTGAAGCATGTGTGCAGTAGACCTGGCTCACGGTACATCATGGTAGCTGATAATCCTCCCGGAGTAGTGGGTAATAACACCCCCTCCCTCTCTCTCTCTCTCTCTCTCTCCCCCAACGGGACACATTCCTGACTCAGCTGTCACTGTGAGGACTTTAACACCGCGCTCCCAGTGACGCCGCTCACATTCTGCGGGATTCCTTCAATGTGACACCGACACTGCAGTGCGGGCACCTCGTTTAAACGGGTCTGTTTATTTTCAACCTCAATTATACAGAGGTTATGCTAAGATTATACAATGCCCTAGTTACACCCCATCTAGAATACCGTGTGCAGATGTGATCACCTCTCTGCAAAAAAATACAGCCTGAGACAGCATGGGGCTCAACCTGGCTATATACCCCGATATTCGTTACAATGCTTACCTACGTTTTACCATGCTTTATTAATAACATTGTGCTAAGCTTCAATAAGGTATGCATCAATCATCAGCTTCCACGGAGCGCTCTAGATAAAATACACAGCCTAATTTGGACCACCTCGATTCGCCGGCCACTCTGTCCTAGGATTTGAATCGATGCAATACTGATTTCTAATCAAAGACTGCACAAGGGATTTGCACTCAGCACAGACTCGGTCATGGGTGTGATGCTTGATCGCTCAAGTGTGTCAAACAGGCAAGGGTTCAACACACATATAACTAGAGCTGCTAGGCTTGAAGTGCTCTCTGGTGACTCTGATTGAAACGTGCAGTTGCTGTGGCTGCTTCGTGCTTTGCAATTAGCTTGTTGTTATGCGGTTCTGTTCTAAAGTTCAGATCGGTGTGCACACGCAGGAAAATTGGCGAGGTTCATCCAAGTGCAAAGCGCTTCAGCGCTCCTGTTTCATAATGAGATCCGCATGTGCTGTTCCTGAGCAGAGCCGCTCGCTGCCCTCTCGAGTCTCTCTCTCTCTCTCTCTCTCTCTCTCTCTCTCTCTCTCTCTCTCTCTCTCTCTCTCTCTCTCTCTCTCTCTCTCTCATGCACTTGATGGAAGGCCCGGTGGGGCTTGTTAGTTATAGTGAGTGCGCGCTTTCTGCTTTTCAGTTAGCTCGCTGTTTATTCGACCGGCGCAGTCCACATTGATGCGCGTCTTTCTAACATTACAGCTGCGTTTGTTTTTCACCCTCTTTGTGGTTACAAGGCAGCACTGAGCAGGGACAGCACAGCAGCGGCAAATAAGAATTAAAAAGCGTGAAAATGTACGGGGGAGTATTGACTTGTATACACATTCAAGAACGTTTCTAGAACGCCGCTTCTCTTCTAGAATGCATGGTCATCGACAGTGCATTATTCAGCGTGAAGGTCCCTCAGGTGCGACTTTATCGAGGTATTTGTGCAATCTGCATCACCTGTTTCACCGAGGAATAAAAATTAATGCAACCATACTCTCCAGTCCTCAAAGAGCACGTCTATCTATATCTTTGATCTCTTTATATAACAGCCTGTTCGTTCATCTCTTGGCAGTGGCTACAATTCACAAATTAGCCCGCTGGTTTCTATCCAGTTCTTAATCCCCGGGGTATATGCAGTTTGCGCTCCGATCTCCTCAGACCTCACTTGGGCGAGACAGGTGAGTCAGAGACTACAAGACGACATGCGTTTTGTGTCTCTAGGTAAGCGAAGCCTGTTTTTCATCAAGCCCTTCGAGAGATCGAGTCGTTTTATGTTGATTTTGCAGATGCAAGGTCATGACTGATTTGCAGTAAGAATACACTATGTTTTCAATAGAGATGTTGTAATAGTGCAAGTTTGGTGGAGTCTAGAGAAAGGGCAAGTCTTAGGTTAATGCGATGTCTGTTTAGTTTTTAATAAGTGTTTTGTTCTTGGGCTGTTTGATCAGATCGCAGTTCTCGTTTGAAGATGCTGTTCTTGGGGTATTTACTGGGATATTGATAATTCAAACAGCCACTGCCGTTTTCGTTTATTGTTTTATTTGAATGTGCTTTAGTCTGGTTTTATTGTAGCTCATTTGTATACTGATTACCGACGATGCATTAAATTCATTGTGAACATTGTAACAGCGTTTCTCTGGGCGTGGATTTCACAGTGACTCTTGTTAGGTATATAGCCGTGTAAGTAAAGAAATAAAAAAAACTTGTTTTTGACTCTCTACGAGGTTAAATGTAGTTGTGATCCTGTTGTCGGTTTCCATGGGAACAGTTTGATTGCTTGCAATCCGTCAGCGCAACACATCTTGGGCCTGCTCTATAACAGCGATTATTTCATTAAAAGACAACAAAAGGTTTTACTTGTACATTATAAAACGTACACATTAGTATTATTATAACAGCGCTCAGTTTATTTCCTAGGTGTATCACTCATGCTACTCTGCTGAAACATCAATACACGGCATTTGAAGATCTGTATTGAACGAGCTATTTGGGGTTTTTCGTTCCTGCTGCTAGTTTGAACAGCTGGGCGTGTTCCTAGCTGACTACACGTGTGTTACCTGACAGGCTTAGCTTCAGAATCCGCTGTCAGCAAGGCTCAGGTGTATTAGCGAACAGTACTCACAGGGACAGTGACACAGCTCCGCCTGGCTGCTGTCGGACCTCCGGGATTGCCAATGACAACAGATAACGGTATTGTTAATATTTATATAATACAATTATTATTATCACTCTTTGCAATGCTTGTGTTGTGTTAAACGTTTCTAAGGGTGGACATGGATGAATCAGTTTGAACCGCAGTGAATGAGATGCATCCTTTCCTTGCTTCAGTGTCTGTGGCGAGTACGCGGCAAGCGATTACAGCTCAGGACTGGAGATAGCACCCCCGTTGCATAACAGTTTGATCAGTAATCTTGTTACCTGTACGCTGTGGCTCCAGTATTGAGATTATAATTTTTTCTTTCCTGCAGTCTCCAGGTAGTTATCAGTTCATTTCGCCACAGCTAGTTTCCCACTGTTTTCCAGAAAGTCATGTGACACTGCAACCTCTCACCCTTCCTGTGAGATGCCATGCGATGGAGCTGAAAGGGCACAGCCTGGGCTGGAAGAGGCATTCAAATGCAATTCAGCAGGAGTGAACCCTACACAAACCTGCAGCGCTGTTTGATAGTCTCCTGCTAAACTTGTTTTCCTGTGCCCCACACACTGGCCAGGTCAGAAAAGAACAGGGTCGTTGTGTAAATAATTCCCCCTGTTCCTCCTTTTCTGCTCCTCTCGGTAGAGTTCCCCGTGAAACCTCAGGACAAGATGGGCCGCAAAGAAGGAGAGGACTGCCGGTCCTGGAAGAAAATGACGGATAACATCCAGGATACCTTTGAGTTCTTGGAGAGGCTGGGATCGTAAGTGCAGTATAGGAGAATCACTTCGCATTTACTGCAGTGCCTTCCCAGAACTGTCCTCTGGCAGGTTAATATAGGAACTTACTGAACACCTCTCCATGATAACATTATAGCTGACCTGCACTGAAGACAAGCTGCACTATCACAGTGTTTTCTAAAATGAGTTAAACAAGAAGACAGAATATCTGTCTTTTGTGGGACTGCCTTCCAGCAGGCCTATGTCACCAGTGCAGAATATGCTGTCTGCATCCGGGACCTCAGAAATTACTCTAAACCACCAGATTCCTGGCTAAAATACAGCATTGAAAAGTAGAGCTTAAACATAGAGTTTGCATTCTCGTTAGGGGAGTGCCAGACACCCTTATTGGATTTATCTGGGACTTGTCGACGGCACCCTGGAAAAAGGAGTCGCCAACACCAGTGTAATCTTTAACTGCCTGATGGCCGTGGTGGATTGGTGGCTGTGTAGCGTGCCGCACTGCAGCCACACACTGAGCCACTGTCAGTCCCAATCAACTGTGCCAGGATAATACCTTTCAGCCAGTCAGCCTGGCCTGGGGATCCCAGCAACGAAGCACAGGGACAGGACGGGAGTCTGGAAAACCTCCAAGAACTGGGATTTCAAACTTTGTTTTTTAGATTTTTTTTTTTTTTTTTTAAATACGTAATTCAATTCATGGCATCAATCTCAGGCGTTCGTTTCTTAATTACTTATTAGGATTTCTACAGTAGCTGTTAAAACAGCTGCTCATTTAGCATACAATGAATACCATAAAACCCCAGTGCTGTATTTAAATAGCACATGATAACCCATTTTAATGATAGGATTAGGACTGCACTGTTCCCTGCGCTTGCCGGCTGCATTGCATCATTTTATAATTCCCGTTCTGCAGCTGTAGTGTAATGTAATCATTTCAACGGTCTTGGGTACTTTATCACCTGTCAGTCGAGAGATCTCTGTCAGTCCTCTTTTTCTATTACACTTTCAACTCAATCTAGGGTTAGGGTTAGGGTTAGGGTCAGATCTCGCCCGCCGTGATTGTTCTCGCCAGAGAAAAGCAGCTTTTACATGCCATGGCTTTTTAGACCACCTGTCAGCAAACTGACTGCAATCCGTCTCAAGACTAACGTTGCTGTAGAAATATCAAGGACAGGTGGAAATAGATTACAATGCAATGATCGTCTTAACGAGTCCTTGACACCAGAGCAGAGACGATTAGCAGAAGGAACATCTTAAGGGATTGCAGAGCTTAAGACTCTAGAAGTTATATATACGCACCTCACCTTCCTTGGGAGAGAGGCTGTGTTTTATTTGTAGCTGTTAATTTCATGATATATTCAGGTATAGTGCTTGACTCTGCCAGTTATAACCTCGTAGTGCTGCTGTACTAACTCCTGACGCGATCCACAAATCAAACGCCAGTGACCCTCCCCTGAATGTCAGCAGCTGATTTCTGTGTGGAGCGCTCAATCTGAATTGAATATTTGGTCTGTGCAGCACTAAGTACCATTGCTGCCAGGTGCATGGTGTCTCTGTTTTTTAATTTTTGCATGGAGTTGTTTTAAGAGTGCAGGCTCTGTGGCTGTGCCACGTGGCGTGTTGTTTTGCTCAGTCCTGACCGGGTTGTGCTGTGTGTTTCAGGGGGGCGTTCTCGGAGGTCTTCCTGGTCAAGGAAAGGAAGACAGGGATGCATGTTGCTCTGAAGTGCATAAAGAAAGTGCCGAACATGTGTGACGCCAATCTGGAGAATGAGATCGCAGTCCTCAGAAAGTGAGTGCCCTCTATCCCCTCTCTTCCAATCCTCCCCTGTCCTCTCCTCGAAGTGAACCCAGCTCCAGCAGCTTCGCCAGTCTCCTTGACAAACTGTTCTGTAACATGGTATTTAAACTAGTCTAAGTTAAACCTATTTTTGTTAAAAGAACTCCATGCACGGCTTCAGATCAAACTTGTTCTCTAGTCCCCTGCTTGCCTGTGCTTTATTCTGAATGTGTTGCTAATGTGTGCAGTGGCTGTTTCTTTTTGACATTTCAGAATCAAACACGAGAACGTTGTGGCTCTGGAGGATTTCTACGAGAGCCAAACCCATTACTACCTCGCCATGCAGCTGTGAGTATGAAAAACCGTGTGCTGACGACTACAGCGTCGCCCTATCTCAGAGGATCCCTCCTTCTGTCTTATTCTTTGAAAGAACGAGCCACTGTTGCACTGCGGAGAAAGGGAATTCCTCTGGAACAAAATCACTGTGGGGAAAATAACCACTAGACCAGAGTGGCTGCGTTCTGCGGTATAGAAGCCTGTGTTTCTTTGTAATAAATGGTGTTGAGCACATGTATAAAGCAGGCCTTCATTCTGGCAGTTTCTGAGTACAGCTGCAGGGCAGTGCTGGTGTTCTGAGCGCTTCGCTCTTCCTCGCCAGGGTGTCGGGAGGGGAGCTGTTTGACCGGATCCTGGAACGCGGTGTTTACACGGAGAAGGACGCCAGCCTGGTGATTCGGCAGGTCCTGGGCGCGGTCAGCTACCTGCACAGGAATGGTGTTGTGCACCGGGACCTCAAGGTAGACTGAGGCACAAATCACTTTCCCTTTAATTTGAACAGGGCTTTAACATTATTGGGCAGTATCACCTGCTACAGAGCTGCAAAAAACAAAGTACTGAAATATTGCTTTTGTATTCTATATTAGCACCACCTGCTGGCCAAATACTTATACTGTACAATGAGATGTGGTTTCTTTATGCACACTGCTGCCACCTGGTGGCTGCATATAAAAATGCATTAAGGGTTCTGTTAAACAATTTGGAACAAAGACCGAGAGTGGAGTGGCCAACTCTGGACACCCCTGCTCTCGATCCCCTGTTTGTGTCCAGAGAAGCCAGCTCTGAGTGTCCCCTCTCTCTGTCTCTCCAGCCTGAGAACCTGCTCTACTACAGTCCGGACGAGAACTCCAAAATCATGATCAGCGACTTCGGCCTGTCTAAGATGGAGGACAACGGCATCATGTCCACAGCCTGCGGGACACCGGGATATGTAGGTGAGCAGGGGTCAGCTGGGGGTCACGCTGCAGATAAAACGAGATCTCGTGATTAATAATCCAAAAGCAGATCTAAAGTGCTGCCTTTGAAGAGATCCCTCCGTAATGAACAGTGTGCATGTTCACAAACACTACGAGACGCTTTATTGATAAATGATGAAAAGCTTGCCATGGAGCTGATGGAGTTCTGAAGCTCTGTTGAATCGCTGCAGATCGTTCACTGAGATCCCTGTTGAGCACAGAGCTCCCTGAGATGGTTTGTTCTCTTCTCTCTCAGCTCCTGAGGTCCTGGCTCAGAAACCCTACAGCAAGGCTGTTGACTGCTGGTCGATTGGAGTCATCACATACATCCTGTGAGTACCTGCACCTTTCACTGCAGCCCCGCCCAGCCTGGACATTCTGAGAAGCTGATATTCACCTCTGCTGCAGTGTAGTGAAATGTGATGAACACTGCCCCCTTAAGGACAATAGCATACACTACAGATATGTATTGTATTGGGGTGGCATCCTTTTTGGCGAGTTTAGCACTGTGTAATGTGTTGATTTCCTGTGTTAAAACTACACTAAGTAGACCAGCGTTAAGCCGAGATGTATTTGGTTTAATCACAGACCCAGTGCAGACCACACTGTTTGAATGAGACGGTTTATTCCCAGGCTGTGTGGATACCCTCCCTTCTATGAAGAGACGGAGTCGAGGCTGTTTTCCAGGATCATGGAGGCGCACTACGAGTTTGACTCCCCCTTCTGGGATGACATCTCGGAGTCGGGTAGGTGCCTCTCTCTTTAACTTCACTGGGAATCCAGGAAGCAGCGAGCGATCCAGGTGCACCATTGAAAGCTGTGTTCCTGAGTGCATTTTATAAACGGAGATGGCAAAAGCACTGCAAGACATACACAGCGCTGCCCGTTATATAAGGCAGCCCTTTACAAGCAGAACCAGTTATAATGTACAATCTGTACAATACACAATGAGTGTGATTGCCATGGCAGCAAAAGCCTAGAAGTACCGCCACTGTTTGTTTTCAGTAGCACAGCCTCTGCCGCTCCTGTCTGCAGTGTTATAAAGGGGAGAGTCGCACACGCTGTTTACTGAATAGCCGGTTTCTCGTTCTTTTGTTTCACAGCAAAGGATTTTATTCGCAACATGATGCACAAGAGCCCCGAGGAGCGCTACAGCTGTGAGAAAGCTCTGAGACACCCCTGGTGAGAGAGAGAGAGAGAGAGAGAGAGAGAGAGCATTCGTGTCCTGCTCCTCGCTTCCTCACGCTCTGCACTGCATGCTGCTGACACTCGTTTTGTTCTGACGCTGATCACACCTGAGGCCAGTTAAACAATTGCACTAAAAAAATGATTTAAAGGACTACCCACATGTTGACTCTCTATAACCCAGCAATAATCACAGGTACAAATACAGAAACGGGTCACCCAAAGTCGTTATGAATACAAGAGCAATGAGGGACTAATTCATCTGAAATCGGACAGGTTCAATTACATTTTAACCCCAAATTGCCCAAGTCTCATTTGATACTGATACACAGCATTACAGTCAGCTGGCTCCCAGCCCTGTCTACAAACACGAAGCACGCGGTACGCCATTGCCATCTGCTGGACACTTGCAACCTAACACTTCATTTTGAGGGATTTCAAGTTGATGTGAAATCTGAATTCCGTTTTATTCTCTGCCCTGCCATAGAGCCTTTGTCTGGCTTCCCATTTCCCAGCTAACAGGACTTTCATTCCCCAGGATTTCCGGCAAGACAGCTGGTAGCCAAGACATCTACTACTCCGTCAGCGTGAATATCCAGAAGAACTTCGCCAGGTTGAAGTGGAGAGTGAGTCTCGCTGCGTCATTTAATAAATCAAGTGGTTCGTAGTTTGGAAAAGAAGGGAAATGTAGCTTCATACCCTCAAGTTGTATAAACGAAGGTGTGTTATAGTGGTGAAGTGCATTCATAATTCACAATGTTTCAATGACTTGGGTAATGTAGAATCTTTCCTGTCTTATTTAGGATTATGCTCAGTATGTAGAGGTATACCCAGTACAACTTCATACAGCTGTGGTTCAATGACATTTTTTCAGCAAGCCTTCAATGCTGCCACTGCAGTGAACCGCATGAAGAAGCTACACCTGAACACGGTCACAGAGGGGAGCCAACAGGCCAGCACTCAGGTTCCTGTGATCCGGGTCACTGAAGTTCCCCCGCAGGACTCTCCCAAGAGGAGCCTCAGCGCTGGGCAGAACCCGGGGAAGAATGGCTACATCGCTGTGCCGGCCAGCCAGTGCGAAATAAAGAGCCACTACCGCCCCCTCCACAGCCACTGTGAGCGCCTTGAGAACGAGTGCTCACCTTCGGATCCCAGCAACTTCGACAGAGCTGTCATTAACCAGTACGTACACGCATGAGGCTTACAGTGTGCCTCCCAGTCCCTCTGCTCTAACCACACTGCCTCCCTGTCCCTCTGCTCTAACCACACTGCCTCCCAGTCCCTCTGCTCTAACCACACTGCCTCCCAGTCCCTCTGCTCTGTGCACTAGACCACACTGCCTCCCAGTCCCTCTGCTCTAACCACACTGCCTCCCTGTCCCTCTGCTCTAACCACACTGCCTCCCTGTCCCTCTGCTCTAACCACACTGCCTCCCAGTCCCTCTGCTCTAACCACACTGCCTCCCAGTCCCTCTGCTCTGTGCACTAGACCACACTGCCTCCCAGTCCCTCTGCTCTATCCACTAGACCACACTGTCTCCCAGTCTCTCAGCTCTATCCACTAAACCACACTGTCTCCCAGTCTCTCAGCTCTATCCACTAGACCACACTGCCTCCCAGTCCCTCAGCTCTATCCACTAAACCACACTGCCTCCCAGTCTCTCAGCTCTATCCACTAGACCACACTGCCTCCCAGTCTCTCAGCTCTAACCACTAGACCACACTGCCTCCCAGTCTCTCAGCTCTAACCACTAGACCACACTGCCTCCCAGTCTCTCAGCTCTATCCACTAGACCACACTGCCTCCCAGTCTCTCAGCTCTATCCACTAGACCACACTGCCTCCCAGTCTCTCAGCTCTATCCACTAGACCACACTGCCTCCCAGTCTCTCAGCTCTATCCACTAGACCACACTGCCTCCCAGTCTCTCAGCTCTATCCACTAGACCACACTGCCTCCCAGTCTCTCAGCTCTATCCACTAGACCACACTGCCTCCCAGTCTCTCAGCTCTATCCACTAGACCACACTGTCTCCCAGTCTCTCAGCTCTATCCACTAGACCACACTGCCTCCCAGTCTCTCAGCTAGACCTCACTACCTACAACAAATGTTTTTTTAGAGAAAGTGTCGTAGTTGAAGATGTTCTTAATAAAGAAAAAAAAATCTTGATGTAAGAAACGCCTTCCTTGCTCCCAATCCCCGCTCTCTCTCCCGTACCCCACCCAGTAAGCTCACCAGCCTCACGCATGCAAGCATTCATTTTCAATGCTTTCTCTAGAGCCGTGACCCCCACGCTGAAAATCACAGTGAGGGGGCTGAAAGATAACCATGGCCAGCTTCAGACTGGAGTCTGCTCCATCATGTGACCTGCCGTGCAGCCGTGTGACTGTGGGGTGAGCAGTGCAGGTAGAGTAACTCCCTGCAAATAAGTGTTGTACTACTCAAGCTTGTAGGAGACCTTGTCTGGCAGTTTTGTGTTGATATTTAATTCTTAGTAAAGAAAGTCACACCTGGCTGTTGTTTTTTTCTGAGCCAGAGGTGACAGTGTTTTTGTTTTGTTGTTGCAGGAGTCTAATCTAGGTTTTGGAGGAGCCACAACAGTTTACAAGCAGACAGAGCGAGCAGAGGCTGCTGTGTGTGATTGAACTGGCGCTGGAGAAAGGGGAGGACAAACCCTCCTGCGTGTGTCTGTCGCCAGAGGATTAGTGCCTAGCTTAAAAACGACATGCCATTGTCTGAGAGAGTCGCACAGTGGAGTTTAGGAAGAGACGCTCTCTAACTAGCAGAGGCATGGTATATTTTATGACACTATTTTTTTGTTCGCTAACTACTGAAGCTCTATATTAGCATTTTCACTTGCTCAGACTGACTTTAAGAAAAATGCGAAGTGTAATATAATTTGAATTCATGTCACAATAATGAATAGGGGTATTTTTCTTCCCAGCTGCCTCTGCAAACGCTGCAGCTTGGTTAGTTCAATATAAATCTGGAAAGTGCTTGACTTGTAACTACAGTATTAATGGAAGCGAATGTCGTTTGATTTTTGTCGGTGTTATATTTGAACTCTGTGTTGAAGTTACATCGCACATCATTGTCAATATACTTAAAAAAGTATTTTCTAGGTATTTTTAGGGGGTCCTAAAAAGGGGGGAGCGACTTATACGCTGGTGTGACCTATAGGCTTTTTCCTGAAATTGTCTCAAAAAGGGAGTGACTTATACACTGTTTTTTTTTACGGTAGCTATAAATGTTATTATGGTCGTCCTCATGACCCACGCTGGAGTTCTGGTGGTAATACCACTCGTCATGGCTCGCTCTGTTTTCAGTTGTTCTGAGGTGGTCGGTGTGCTGGTTTTCAACTGGTCGTACTGGTTCGACAGACGGTGCGCTTGAAGATGCAGGGTGTTTTTAAGGATTCAGTAGTTTTATGACATTTATAACCTCCAGCTGCTGCAAGTGTAAGCAGGAGTGTGACTATTTGGTTCTAAGGTAGCGGGTTTGAGGGTCAGCGTTGAAACGTCCTAAAAGACCTTGACTGTAGCCCGTTCTCTCCAGCTCTCTCTAGCGCAGCACGAGATGTGACAGAGCTACTGAAGACACCTGACTGCACGTTGTGTGGAGCACTGCACCCTACACACACACACGCACACACACACACACACACACGACGCCACTGCATTGTGTACACACACACTACCACGTATACACTGCGGATCCTAACACTGCACACACACATACACACACACCATACACACACACACACACACACACACACACACACACCCACACACACACACACACACACACACACCTACACACACACACACACACACTGCATCCTATACACACACACACTGACACACACACACACACACACACTGCAACCACACACACACACACACACACACACACACACACTGCATCCTACACACACACACACACACTGCATCCAACACACACACACACACACACACACACACACACACACACACACACACACACACACACACACACACACACACACACACACACACACACACACACACACACACACACCTACACACACACACACACACACACACACACACACACACACACACACACACACACACACACTATACACACACACACACACACACACACACACACACACACACACACACACACACACACACACACACACAACAAAACACACTGTGCAAATCTGGAGTAACATCGGTGTGATACTACATTAGAAGCTTTGAACTCTATATATTTCTGTAAGACAGAATGTACTGTAATCCACAACTGGATTATCAGAAGCACAATGCTTCATACTTTGCGTGTGTTTGGGCTGTAACATGTTAAACAGGAGTGTGTATATCTCCTCGCATGTATAACGCATCGCTCCGTACTATATACTGAGCTGCTGGGCTGTTATTTTTCAGCAGGGCTTTTGGTTCAAGTTTGTGATTTTATTAAAATCAACTTTCATACAGAAATAGACACTGTTAAACATTTCTTTATTGTTGGCGTTTACATTTTGAAGTGCTTGAAGGTATGAGTCACGGCATCTCTTATTCTCAACCCAGAACGATGCAGAGTAGTTAAATTGCTCTATAGCAGTAAGACATGGAAGAGGGACTCCTTGCTAATTAAAGATGGTTTCGTGTTAACGGGCTGTCAGGCTTAGTCTTTTAATTGATCTTAATAAACGATCCAGTTTGTATGAGTTAAAAATCTTCACAGGGTGCCAATGTAAGTACAGGTAAAGAAAATCAATAAATACAAACATGAAGCAGAGTAGGGACTCACTCAGCTTTGATTTAGGAGTGGTAATGTTTTTTTCCAGCACTTTTTAATTACATTTTTCAAAACCTCCAGTATTTGAATAGAGAGGCAGGTAAAGTCTTGTGGCGTTGCAGTCACAGAGAGATGGAGAGCGCTGTGTTTTCCGCTCCTCTCTGTTCTCTCACAGGCAGTTGCTGTGGAAGTGCACTGCTTTCTGGATGTGAGCCCGGATCTCTGCCACCTTCTCTTCCAGCCCATCCAGCTGCAGAACCTTCTGCTCCAGCTCCTCTGTGGCCCGCAGGAGCGAGCTCTCTTTACCTGCACAGGGGAGAGAGACCAGGTCAGACACAGCACGGGTTACTGGCAGCGTCTCCACATGATTTTCAGATCGGTATTACAAATGAAAAAATGTTGTGCAAGGAAGGGTTTGTTAGTTTCTTAATGTGGCATTGCATTCGTCTACACAGCCGTGTTGTTAGAGGTGACTGACCTGCAATCCTGCTCAGCATGTCTGCTGTGGCCTGCACCAGCCTCCCTGCCTGCTCCTGCAGCGTTGCCAGTCTCTCCTCCGGGACTCCGGCTCCCTCAGCCGAGTCTCCCAGCTTCTCCTTCAGCCGGGCGTACTGCTGCTCCAGAGCGGCCAGGTCCTGTGAGTCAAAGAGAGGGGAGTCAGGCAAGCGCTGGGGGCAGCTCCAGAGGAGTGCTGAGGGGATCTGTTGTGCGTGTTCTATATCATTCTCTACCCCCTGTTTCTGTGTAGATCACTGTTTGCCTGTCGTTACTATGACTGTTACAGGAAAGAATGCTTCTGTAAAGACTCCTTGAGGGGGATTGAGGGGAAGAACCATTGCATTCCCACTGCCAAAGATAATCTGGTGAGCCCCCCTTCCCTTCCTTACCTGGCCGGCAGTGGTAGCCTCCGTGTCGGCCTGGGAAGCCACCCTGTCCATCTGTCCCGCCAGCCTGGCGTTCTGGTCTAGGAGCTCCTTCAGGACTGCGATCTGGGGTTTGATCACTCCGAGCTGGGCACCCACTCCCTCCACGGAGCTCTCAGCTAGCGCCAGCTTTACCTGGATCTGGGGCGAGCACATACAGGTCAGCTCTCCCAAGCCTGTTGTACATCTTGCTCAGATTGGTGCACAGCTGTCTTGGTGTGCACAGAGCACGCGGCTTCGTTGAGACCCTACCTGTGGGATTTTGCTCTGGATGTCTTCCACAATGCGGCCGGTGTCCTTGACTTTAACCCCTGCCTCGCCGAGTAGTGTCTGGGCACTGCCCAGGTCATCCACCACGCCATCTACCTTCTCCTCTATTGCAGCTGCCTGGTCCCTGAAACACACGTCACGACATCACTGTCAAACCACTGCTGCAACAGTCCCGACATCCTGCACTAGAAGGTGGTGAAGTTATTGAGTATTAAAGCTGCAGATAGGAACAGAGCTCCACTGACTCGCCCTGCATGTGGGCTGAGAACTGTGCTGATCTGTATTGACACTGTATTGATACTATATGGGCACACTCTGATAGTACTGTATTGATCTGTATTGGTTACAGTGTATTGATCTGTATTGGTTACAGTGTATTGATCTGTATTGGTTACAGTCTATTGATTTGTATTGGTTACAGTGTATGGCTCAGTATTGGTTACAGTGTATTGATCTGTATTGGTTAGTGTATTGATCTGTATTGGTTACAGTGTATTGACTTGTATTGATCGCACTGCGGTGGTACCTGGCTTCCTCTGCCTCCTGCAGCAGCTGCTTGGCGCTGTCGATCTCAGCCCTGGTTCTGTCCAGGACGTTGCTGATGTCCGGCAACGTGGCTGCGATGGCTTTCATCTGGTCCACCTTGTCCCTGACCTCCCCCAGGCTGCCAGGCAGCTTCATGCTGAGGACCTGCTCGCTCACCTGCTGAATGACTGCGGGGTCTGTCTTCGGGTCTGGAGAGAGGAAACAAGCAGGTCTGTGAGAATCCTTGAAGATCGAACATACAGAAACCCAGATCACAGGAGCTGAAGCCTGTAGACTCCCAGCTGAGCTCTTCCACCCCGTCCGCGTGCGTGTCACATACCCAAGAGGAAGTCCCGCACTCGGCTGATGAACGCTCGTGTCTCCTGCACCTCTATCTCCACTTCTGTCCTGGCCTTGCTCAGCTGATTGGCCAGCAGGTCAGTGGTAATCCTCACCCCATTGGCTGCCTGTTCGGTGTCCTTAATCTGCACGAGAGAGGGGCGGGGCAGAATCAGCGTCAAACATTGTGAACCTATCCACTGGATTCTATCTGAGTCACAATACAGTGCCAACGGTGCTTTCACTTCAAAACGACTTCTGCTTTTCAAGGGGATCGATGGGAGGAGGTTTACAGGAGTGAGATGCATTGTCGTGTGATCCAATTCAAACCTGCTTTTCATGGATCACAGGACTTTACATAAAGGAAAATTTCACAGCTGACTTGAAACCTGAAAAACATATCTTTTAATACAATGCGGTATATTTCCTTTCAGAGGACCATGTGGTGCTAGTCTCAACAGAAGAGACAAGGTGTTGTGTGGAGTTTATTAGCGTCTCTCAACGGGGCCGGGTACCTGCTGTGCAGTCTGTCTGATCTGTGCGTTCAGCTCAGCCAGTCGAGACTTGGTTTTCTCTGCGTCTCCCCAGGCTTTGTTTCCCAGGGGCAGGGCTCCTCTGCAGTCTCCTGTGTCACCACACGGGGGCGCTCCGGGACCGGGGCACAGGACTCCGTCACACTGCCGGGGAGTGCAGGGGGTGGAGCGGGTGCTGCCACACACCTGGGAGGAAGGGTATAAACAGTCAGCTCAACCCTTTTTATTGCAGAGACTAGAAACGTAAGAACTAAGAGATATCAATAAGTTTGTCTACCACCAGTTCAGTTTAGTCTGTGTTTTATGATTCTGAGCGTTTACGTTGTAGATGACTTAGATACTTTATATCATGATTGTGTTGCATGCATGTTAAGTACTGTGTGTATTTTAAGCATTACATGAACTCTGCATAATTACTTTTTCAAAAACCACTTCTAGCAGCTTGCACCTTTAATATTTAATCTGTAAAGATCTGGACGTAATACGATCATATGGAAACTGAAATTGTGTGTGTATATATATATATATATATATATATATATATATATATATATATATATATATATATATATATATATATATATATAACACATTTACCATCAATGCCTGGGGAGTGTCAATAGAAATGAACTTAGAATTTGGTTAGATTTCTTATATATATACAGTGTAACCAATACAGATCAATACAGTACTGTCACAGTGTAACACGCTTACATGGCATCAATGTTCTTTCTGGATTTATACATGTGTCTCCGTCTCACCTTGCCAGCGGTAGGGGTTAGGTTTGGCCGGGTGCCCAGCTGGCTGTCCAGTCTCTCCAGGGCCAGTCTGTTGTCCTCCTGGACGCGCCCCTCCAAGCTCTCCGCCTCCTCCCGGGTCTTCGCAGCCTGGTCCGTCAGCCCCTGTGAGCCAGCAGCGTTCTTCACTGCCTCTCCGGACTGCTGGAACGCCTTGCGGATAGCGCTGTACGCTCCTGAGGCGAGAGGGAGGGGCGCCGGTGAGGTTTGTGCAGGACAGGATTTCGAGCTGGGATGTCTACAGCGCCCCCTGGTGTCTCTGTCTCATTCTTACCGTCGGGGTTCGCGATGGCAGTGTTCTCGAGCTGGGTTTTCTTGGCGCTGTACTGGTTGGAGAGGCGCTCTAGAATGGAGACCAGGTCCGCGATCTCTCTGTTCAGAGCCGGGCTGCTGTCCAGCAGCGCCTGGTTTGGGTCAATGGCTCGGACTGCCTGCCTGGAGAGGGATGGGAGAGGGACTGGAGAGTTAGCAAGCACAGAGTGGGAGACTCCACTGAGCTGCTGAGGCAAATCTACTGGACACTGAGAGCAGCCAGTAGTCTGGAGTTTGTGTTGGAGTTTCTATTAGTATTTGGTATCACAGTATGGTATCCAGGAAGATATTTTAACACTGCTTCTTAATCTATGCACTAATAACACCCCAGGAGCATCTGTATTAGAAAGCCCATTGTCAGCTCACTGCCCCAGCTCCACTGCCAGCCAGACTGAGGGGAGGTGTGGGTCCGTGCCAGTCTGTACCTACCTCATGCTCTGTAGCCGGGCGCTGGCATCTCTCACTGCGCTCTCGCTGGCGAGGGGGCTCTCCAGGACCCTCCGGATCTGCCCCAGGGTGGTCTCCATGTCCACGATGTCGGGCCCCCGGTTCTCCGCTCCGAAGCCCCCCAGCACTGCAGCAGCCTGCGAGGAGAGGGTGGACTGCAGGCTGGAGGTTCTCTGCAGCTCTGAGTCCAGGCTCTGGAAGCAGGGGTGGCACTGCTTGCAAGCGGGGTACTCGTTGCAGTGCCCGCGCTGGCACCGGTCACAGCGGCGCCCCGTCACCCCAATCCGGCAGATGCACTCCCCCGTGGTCTTATCGCAACCCCTGCTCGTCGTCCCAGTGACGTCACAGTCACAGGCTGGGGTCCGAGGAGAGAGAAACAAACGTGAGAGCAGGGACCGGAAAACAACGCGCTATCAAAAGACACCCGCAACTTCTAACACGCTCAATAGTGCTAAACTGAGAAATACTAAAATTCAAAGCAAATGGAAAATACGAAGACGTTGCATAGCGTGACTGTCATAAATGCATTATGCCTTGTTAGTAACAGCAAGCACTGCTTGTGTTTTGTTTTCAAATTCATTTTAAAGTTTAACTAAGCAGGGCACGTCTAGGTGCAATGGTATCTAAAGATGCAGACGCAACTCCCCTGAGAAACAGATTGAAGTCTCAAGAGAACTTTCCTAGTTAAATAAAGGTTACGTAAAATACTTAAGTGCACGTACGTGTGCAGCGAGTGCGGAGGTCTCCGTAAGTGTTGTCTGGACACTCGGACGGTCTGGAGCAGGTCCGGCCCCCGAAGCCAGGACGGCACTGGCACTGACCGCTCTGCTACTCAACAGCAAAGACGACAACACACACAGTCAGCTTGGTCTGCAAAGCGCTTTGGAGACGCTGTCACCACACTACAGATAGGACGTACAGCGCAAACGCAAACCGCAGCGCTAGAGAGCAGCACGGGTACAGGATAATGAAGAAGTCAGCGCCAGTCAGATACACACACGGTTTTAAAGCAATTCAGTACTTCAACCACTAGAGGGCTCCAGAGTCCAGCTTTCAGGCTTTCCAATATAAAATGTTCGCTACAGAAGTTTTACAGATTTTCTTGCATATCTGTTTGCCATGTTTATTAATATGCTTTACCATACCTCGATATTCTGCACAGTGCTTACCTAGGCTTTGCAATGCGTTCCATGTGCTTCATTACACGTTGCTATGCTTTCACTATGGTAAGCTTTTCTAAGGGGTGTTCCTAACGGGGTTGATTTCTCTGGCTCGTACCTGGTCGCAGTTCTGATTGTAGGAGTTCCGGGGGTCACAGTTGCACGACTCGCACCCGCTGCCGCTCTGGAAGTTCCAGTGATCGGGGGCGCACCTGTCACACTGCTGACCGATGACGCTGGGCAGACAGAAACACCGACCGGTCTGCGGGTCACAGGCACGATCCCCACGAGAGCCAATCGGGCTGCAGGGACATTCTGGAAGAGAAGAAAACACCAATCACATCGAAACCTGGCAACGCACATCAAACACACTGCAGGTAAGCCAGACCCCAGAGAACCGCTGAATTACAAAGACCTGAGGCAAGAAGGGTCGTGTGATTGACTTTCCTACAGTCATGTTTGTTACAGCTTTAATGTCTGATGGAGCTGTTTGTGGAATACATTGCTAAGGTCTATTAAAGCTTTGGTAAAAACTAATAGAGTCAAACAGTGTCCCGGCTGAAGAGGATGAAGACACTAACAAAGGTGAACTCACCCCTGCAGCCCTGGGGGTCCGAAGCGCTCAGTCCGTAGAACCCAGCCTTGCAGCGGTCGCAGCGTGGACCCTCCACGTGGGCCTTGCAGATACAGCTCCCCCCCGACTGCTCGCAGAGACCCTCCGACCCCTCGGAGCTGCATTCGCACCCTGAACACGGGAGACAAAACCGTCAGGGCTCCTGCAAAGCACGGCTCCTCTCCCTGCCTGCCACGGGGCGTGGAGGACAAGAGGCCAGCTGCAACGTGTTACACGAGAGAGGAAGGCGGACCCGACACCACACACCAAGCCAGAGTGCATACCACTTTCATTCTAAAGTGGTTTTACCTTAGCGAACAGTGCCACCCGGTGGCTCAATGTAAAAGCAGTCAGAATTGAATGGGATTTTTTGCACAATGCAATATATTAAACAGGGAGCTTCAGCTACAAACTCTGCCTTGCAAATACAACAGCTACTGTAATATTAAAAATAACCGTAATAATGGATAACAGATGGGATTTATTGCATCAGGCGTGTGCCAGTGGGTGTATGTTTTAACGGCATTGGGCTGCTTCTCAGGGTTTTCATGTATCACGGTAGTTTTGCAGGGCTGTAGGAGTGTGCAGTGGCAGCGCTGTACTCACTGAGGCAGGCATCTGGCTGGCTGATGTCTCTCAGTGGGTTGCGGTAGTAGTGTGGTCTGCACCGCTCGCAGTGCTGTCCGGTGGTCTGGTGCTTGCAGTCGTCACACACCCCTCCGCTCACCCCCCCGCTCGCCTGGAACACAGCCAGGTCGAAGTGGCAGCGATCGGAGTGGTTGTTACAGTCACACTCTGCAGAAGAGCAAGGGAATGAACAGCAGTGTTACCCACACAGGACAGCATGGGGGTGGGTCACTGATCACTGACACTTTTAAAAGGATCCATTCGATCACACTGCTGGTGAATTAAAGCCATTGTGTTGTTGTGCAATCCAGCTCTCCCTTTGTAGATTAGCAGCAGTGTGGCGGTGTGTGTTGTCCACTGAGGCACATCTGTTACACACAAGCTCAGCTGAATGTGTGGTTATAGTGGAATAATTGCATGCAAAAAAGGAAAATCTGATCATTTTTTACATGTCCCTACCAAGGACTGAAATTCAATTCCATTCTATTCCACCAGGTGGTACTCTAACGTTTGTTTCCTGCAGTAGCGGTCACTAATCCACAGGTCACACTGTCTCTGACTCCTGACTAGTTTAGCCTGTCCCTTGTAATAGTTCACCCCAGTAAAGGTGCATGGTACCGTTTTCCAATGGCTACACTGTGCATTTACCCCAGTTTGCATTGTTTTTTTGTATATGCTTCACCATACCTCTGTGTGCTTTACAATGCTGCGCTGTGCTTTATTCCAGTGCCCTGTGCTGTGATTGTGGGATTGAAGCATGCAGAGTGGCTGTACTCACTCTTGCACTGGTATGAGTTGCTCTCCTCCGCGGGCCTCCAGGGCTGGTCGTTGTACAGCTCAGCACAGCGCTCGCAGTTCTGTCCGGCCGTGTTGTGCTGGCAGGCACATCTACTGAACACCTGGAGGGGCGAGACAGGGGGAGGAAGGGGGCAGCGTTAGGGGAAGCACAGGCCTAGAAACCACTGCTCAGGTTAAGTCACTTTCCTTTAGAAACCATGGCAGATCGATGCTTAGAAACAGCAGTCTATATTACTGTATCTATGTCTATGTAAAAATTAATTGCTTTGCAATATTCTTAGCATTATAGCATAAGGTAGCTGCGACATGATTCGCCACTATGATAGCCCAGTCATATGTTTGCTATGGAGTATGCAGTTTGCCCTCAGTGAAAAATATGGACTCTGATGGCTGTAGCCTTATAAATGCATCCAGTGTATTTGTGCATGGTATATTTGCAGCTTTCCTACACTGTTCCCATGGTTACACTATGCATTGACCACAGTTTACCTCAGTTGTTTCTTTGCTGTACCGAACCTCTGTGGTCTTTATAGTACTTGCCAATGCTTTCCCTTGCTTGGTAATAAAGGTTATTCTGCCATCATATTCAATATTACACTGAAATATATTTCCCTGCTGTCCTAACTGTGTTATTTAATGAAGCCGCGCATTCCCTAAAGTAGTTTATTCCAGCCTCTTCAAACCTGCTGGTCAGTTCTCTGCAAGGCTAGCATGCTTCTACTGCTTCCAGAGCTGTGTGCAGGGTGACTGGTTACCTCTGGGCGGTCCAGGTCGTTGGCACTGGGGATGCAACGGTTGGCGTGCCCGTTGCAGAAGCAGCTGCCCTGAACTTGGATCTCCTTCAGGGCGTAGAAGGCGTCGGGGGCACGGGAACTGCCACGGCGAGGGAGGTGTGGCAGCTTGGTGAACTGCACACGCAGGTTAGTGAAGTCAGCGCCATCTGAGACACAGAGAGAGAGGGGGAGGGACCAGGGTCAGGGACAGTTAAATTGACTAACACTGACTTCAAGGGTTTTCTAGGCCTGTGGGAGGCATGTCTGAATCTGTGTCAGGAGAAGAGCAAGGATACTCACAGTTGATCTTGTAGCACTCAGGGACATCGACACTGGAAAGAGGCTCTAAGAGGTTGAATTGCACCTGTACAGGAGAGACAGCAGTTCTGTCAGTCACAGGCAGGGGGGATGCTTTCTATATAACAGCAGGCGGAATGTGTATGAGATTTGAAATGCTATGCTCCTATTTCATCATATTATCTATTGCAACTTTTTTTAAATACACGTGCTTGAACAGATATTAATTATTTGTTAAAAACCTCAGATGGGATGCTACAAACATTTTGGGGAGCTCAATGAGTCAGTGAGAGTTATAGGGTACAGCACTGCCGCTGCCCTAGTGCCACCCCTAAGGATTGCCAGGGCAGGGGGAAGGTGACTGGAGGGGTTACCCTCTGGTCCAGGTAGAGTCGGCTGTCCGTGGGGGGCAGGGTCTGACAGTGGGAGTCCTGCAGGCTCTGGGGCGTGGAGGTGCTGATGTGAGGGAACGAGGCCTGGCAGTCCGAGGCCATGTATTGCAACGGTTTCCAGGTCTTTCCGAAATCCGTGGAGCGCTCGATCACCATCGCCTCAGCACGGGGGCCCTGCAACACACAGAGGAGTGAGGCCAAACTGAAAACCGACATTCCCTTTAAGATTACAGCAGTGACGTCAGCAGATCATTCACCACCTGTTTCTTTAGACACCCTTTTCTACTCATTCAGCTTCCACTAATTTGGGCTCAAATGAAGAGTTCCAAACAGAGCGATCAGAGTGGGCTGTATCAGACTGTCATATTATTTCTATGACTAGTCAGTAATGCAATACCTAAGAAATGGGGCAGCCTGTCCCTGACTCTCTGCTCAGTTAGGAATAAAACAGAATCATCTACAGACAGCCCCAAACTACGTACCGCTAATAACGTCAATACTGTATATTTAGAGAAGTGTAGCTGACCAGCCCTCGTCTAAGCCCCATACCAAGAACTCTGCACTGCCCGGTGCTGCTCCTGACCCTGGCACTTTACCTTGAAGTCTAGGATCAGATCACTCAGCTGGAACTTCCCGTCAAGGTCCACCTGCACGATGACATCTTCCACACCTAGGGGAGAAAAATACCACACGAGATTGGATTACACAATTAGAGAAGGACGTTCGCAAAAACTGACAAGACCAGAAAATAAGAACAATTCAAAACACAGCTGAAAGACTTTTAACTCTGAGGCTCCAATCACTCCCCCATTCAAAGTGTTATTTTTACAGCGTGCATTGCGCCACCTGGTGGAAGGAGGTCGTAACTGGGTATCGTCAGTTCTGTGCCTTTCCCGTCTCACCTTTCTGCGACTGCCACCACCTGAGGGGCCCTGCCTGAGAGATGGCGTTCTCGATCCGGTGGGAATTCTGGCTGGAATCTGTTCTGGAATCACACGGGCAGCACTTCATCTGCCACTGCGAGAGAGACGAGAGAAAAATATTTTCACATCGATTTGCAAAGCGTGGCTTTACTGTAACTCTCCGCAGGGACTTTGTCACACCGAGCCTGGTGTCCTTTTGGAATGTGCCAACGTCCCGCTGTTTGCATTATCTGCGTGTCTGGAGTTTGTTCCCTTTACATAACAACCAAGCCACACGAACATGTTCTTTACACACATACTACCAACATTGTGAGGCTGTGCTGATCGAACAAGTCGTTTACAAGTTAAGAGAGTCGCCAGCTTTCATTGAAATAAAAGAATCAAACATCCGCGCAGAAAGCACAAAGTCACGCGCAGTCGTCTTTCAAACAGGCTTCAGGGTTTGGACAGGCTAGGTTACGCAGAGCTCCAAACTAGCTTATAGATCTGGACACTGGAGGACTCGGTTATATCACGTTAGACCATCATAAGAAGGAATGAGGTAACAGTTTATCCTAACTTGCATATTATTTGAAGGGTTTAGGTTAGTTCAGTGTGCTGTCACTGAGTTCAAGGAGTCGTCAGTGAGAACGGGAAAGCACAGAAAAAGAGCCGCATCATTTCCCGTGCCCTACACAGCGTCACAAGATTGTACGTTTTTTCAGTAACAAGGGGGGGCTGTAATCATGACAAGCAGAACTCTGACTCACTTCACAGTTTGCTAGTCATCCGGTTAGCAGAGAAATGATGCAGTGTAGGCAAAGTGCATCAGAGCAGGGGAAAGGTCTGCTAGCAGCTTGCTTTGGCAGAATCGACGGCTATTTCAACATTCGCACCAGCGTGGCACTGCCTCAAATGCTGCTAAATTTACCATGCGTCTAAATACATGTGGAAAACAATGAATAAAGAGAAGTGTCATGGGATAAGGAACTGATTACAAAAAAATGTAACATTATGAAAGCGCATATAAAGAATGGATTTTAATGCAAAGGATCATTCTGCTTCATTATTAATGCCTGACAGACACCTAGACTGAAGTGCTGTATTCGTGTTGGGGTGTTTTACTGTGCTGTTCTGCAGGTATGAGCATGGTGTCAAATTTGCTGCACATGCCCAGTACTGTCCTCTCCAAGATTCCAATCAGGTCTTCAGAGCGAGTCATTTCAGAGTGACCTGCAATGTGCGACATGCCCAGCAGGTGGAGCCGGTGTATATAGAAGCAGCTTGTGTCCCTCACTATTTATTCAATTTGACCACAGATTTTTCTGCTGGGCTCCTGGAAAATTCTCCCACAGCACGTGAGTCATCACCTGGCTTCTCCAAGAAGCAAAACTGAGCGTTTACTGTACAAACAACTGCAAGTGATTCACAGTCATGTCTTCGTACTGTCTGCCCTAGCATGTGTCACACAGCAGGGGCGTCAGCAGAAATCCGTAACTTCAAACACTCAACTGCAATGCAAAAAAACATGTTTTTAGAAATTTCGTTGGTCAGTTTCTAACTTGATCACTATCTGTGTCCTTTAGGTTTTGTTATAGGGAATCCCATCCTGCCAGGTTCCAAAGCACAAAAGAATATGGTTTAAACCCTGTGCCTTAGCGGCAGCAGGTTTCCTAAGCATTGCATACACGGTGTAAGACTTCACTAAACACAGAGTCTGATTCCTACACAATCACAGCATACAAACAACAGCGTGTCACACAGAGCTGCGAGCGCCCGCCCCTCTCCCACACGCCGACCAATCACAGATATCTAGGTGAGAGGCTACCAGTGGGAGGGCCAAAGGTCAGAAGGAACTCCCAGTGTGATCTGCAATGTGGCTGGATTGCAATGGCATTTACACGAGTGCCTGACTGACCAGGAGGATTGCAGTCAAGAAGAAGCCTTGCTGCTAATCCCCTTTGGAAGCTGGGGTTACAAGCATATATTCCATATGCAATATATTCATTATTCTACATTGCATATGTAAATATATACATATATATATATATATATATATATATATATATATATATATATATATATATATATATATATATTTATAATGTGGACTAGATATATTTCAGCCTGTCTCGCATAGCCCCCTATACTAGACCTATATTATAGCTCCAATGCATAATGTTTTTTTTTAAATATAAAAATCAGCTGAAATGTTTCTCTATGCTTCTCTAGCAGAGCAGGTGAAGGGTTACTAAGGGAAAGGTTACATGGTACAATAGACAGGGATCTGAAGGAGGGGCAGGGCTGAGGCAGCTATTGTCAGTTCAGTGCTTCAATCCCACCCTCCCCCCTCCACTCTCACACTCTGAACCAGAGACCAGGCAGCAAAATGAGTTCATTGTATAGGGGGATGCAAACCTTTTGACCATAGCTGAATGCTGTAGGCAAGACTGGAAATGCCGCTGTGTGGTTGAAACGTTTTCATGACGGTATAATACTGCATGGCATTATGAAATACAAGGCCACTATGCTGAAGATGCTACTGAGCCCAGCTAACAATCTACTACATGCTGCTTTCCACAGCGCCACACTCCCACCTGTGCTGTATAAAACCCCATATCAGAAGCTGCCAGCGAGACTTCATTTAACCCAGTGGGGTGGCAACTTGGCTCCCATTCCTAGCGATTAGGCCAGCGGCTCGAGGCCAATATGCTAACTGTGGATCAGAGCAAGGCTGCAGAGAGAATGCATGCTTTCTTGTCCTTGTAGAGGAGCTGTGAAGGACAGAACGCACACCCACACAGTCACAGCTATTAATACCAGGTGAGATCTGCAGGGAGACCTTTAAAAACAGGTCACTAAAACCAGTGCACAGGGTTTGCATGGGATCCGTTTGTTACTGATTCCTCCAGCAGGTCGTGCTGGCTGGTGTTAATCTGCCTTGCTGGCGAATGAGCTGCTGTTCTTAGAAGAGCTTGCTTATAGGATTGAACCAATAATGGGATTTCGCAATGTGTTTCCTATCGAGACCCTTTTAATCCAGGAGGGTTCTTTCTCGACAATTGACTTAATTACAGGGCCGCTGTGCCAAAAAAAAGACATGCTTTTCCTGTGTGCTTATATTATGCATTTACTGAGCTTCCTCTAAGCTTTGCAGCTCTTTGCAATGTCCCTGAAGGAGGTGACCAGTAACTCAGGC